>NW_008687619.1:0-2878 GCF_000695815.1 Acanthisitta chloris | reverse complement strand
TCCTTTGGATGCAGCCCAGGATTCAGCACACAACACAAAGAAGAGGAGAACGAGCTCCCACCAAAGCAGCTGAGCCCTTGCTAGGCAAGGAGTGACAGAACCTGCACTCACAGTTTAAGGGTACAGGGATCAACATGGATCCAGGTTATCCCAGCCCTGATGCTCCTGGCACAGTTTGAACTTGGGTTAGAATCCCTCTCCACCCCTTCATCTCTGCGCAGAACATGATGCCTAATTTTACAGCTAGTCGGGAATAAAACCTGGATGAGGTAGAGACTTTCGCATTCCTAACCTAAATTTATCAAGACCAGTCTGGCAGCCTATCAGAGAGAACCACCTCAGGCAAAAGGCACTTCAGGATCAGAACTAGCTTTTCCATTATAGCTGTGTTCAGTGTAATGAAAGATACCTCTTACCTGTTTCATGGCATAATGCCTTTCTGCCTTAATGATCATATCTACAGTGAGGGTGTGATTGCTCCTTGATGCCACAGCTAGGTCAGTTTTTCCATGCTGAAAACAGAGATAGAGAATCAGAACATTAACTCAAGTAAGTGTATCATAGAAGAAACAGAACTGTTTGCAGAGCCACATTCCTTTTTTTTTTTTTCAGGAAAAGTTGTTTGCTATAATTTTTTGGGTATCTACAGGGAAAGTTCTATGCTTTTCATGAGCTGTACTCAGCCCACAGGGGGTTAGGTTTTTTCCCACACTGAACTCTCCCCTAAAGGGTTTCTGGTGAGGTACAGCTGCTTTCAGAAACCTCCTTCACTCAGACTGCTCATACTTCACCCTGTGTTCTCCAGTCACTGCTTCCATGCTCATGCAAGCACAGACTTCAGAGGCTGAAAACCACCCCAAATACAGTCATAGAATCAGCAAGGTTGGAAGAGACCTTTAAGATCAAGTCCAACCAATCCACCAGCACTACCACTGTAACCCCTAACCCACATCACCCAGTGCCATGTCCAGGCACCTCTTAAACACCTCCAGGGATGGTGACTCCACCACCTCCCTGGGCAATATTCCAGTGCCTGACATTCCCATGTTATGGTTACACTGGCATTTCAGATGGACAGGCTAACAAAGCTGGAAATCTAACTCTGAGAGCAAACCTATGCCTTGTTTCATATAGCAGGAGAAGCTGGTTCAGAGTGAAAAGAGAATGACTTTCTCATGACAGCTGAAGGGAGGGTGATGTACAGGCAAATTTATTAAATGCCATTGCTTTACTTCCAGCTTCAGAGATCTACTCAGTCTATCTGAATCCATCTCTGCTATCACCACTTTGATGTAGAGGCTTCTCTGCAATTATAAGTTCTCTCTGCATTTGTCGATTTTCAGCAGATTTGCACTGAGTGGAACTGCCTCAGATTTAAACATTCAGAGTGTTCTCCACAAATCAAGTGCTAGGCATTCTAGAAAATTAGACTTAAAAGAAGCCAACCTCTTAATTAGGAGGTTCAGTAATTAAATTACAAGGTATTTCAACTCTCCAGCTATTACAAAGTTCCCTGATACACACTTTTTGACTTCTAGCTCCTGGCTCTGCTCAAGATCACTCTAATTAGCCCGTTTTTAGAAAACCATTACTTTGGAAGCCAAGGCATTTACATTTCATTACATCTTTAGGGCATAGGCATATTTTACATGTGAAGAGTCTAGAGTTACTCCAAGAAATAAAACCAGTGCGGAAAGGTGACAGAACTTGTACTGGCTGCGAGCCACAATTCCCGTAACACAACCTGAACTCTATCAATACTGCTGTAATACCAGGGCACTACCCAGCCCAAACACTTGCAGGTGCTTAAGGCTGTAACAGGCAATAAGTAATTTTCTATCTCTGCCCTTGGAATACAAATGGGTTGAGAAAAGTTTCTAATGGCTAAGGTGTTGTGCAAAGCGGGCAGTATTTCATTCTGGATTAGCCCATGTGAGAAGTGCAGCTCTGTGGGAAGTGTAGGCATAATTCTGAATGGAAAGGCTTAACTGCAATGCAGCATCTTCCCTCAGCCTCCCAAAATGTGCCAACCATGTCACCCATGCTCAGAGCCCCAAGCCTCATGTCAGGCATGGTGAAAATGAGACTATTCCAGTCCATAGAGCTTTACTCCTTACCGGGACAGTTTTGTGCAGGAAAATTATTTTAAGTTACTAAAGAGCTAGATTTTACTCATCCTAAACATCACATTCATTAATTCAGTCACACAGAAAATCAGTGATGGTAGCAGTATAAAAAAGGGAAACTCAGTGACTAAGGTGTTGCGCAAAGTGGGCAATATTTCATGTCAGGTATTGGGAAAATGAGACTATTCAGTCCATAGAGCTTTACTCCTTACCGGGACAGTTTTGTGCAGGAAAATTACTTTTTAAAGTTACTAAAGAGCTAGATTTTACTCATCATAAACATCAAATTAATCAATTCAGTTGCACAGAAAATCAGCGATGGTAGCAGTATAAAATAGGGAAAGTCAATCTTGCAGTAATGTAGCAAAATTTGAACAATCTGGGTTTGGTGCTCTGTCCTTTCAAAACCACTTCCCCACCAGCTTTGCTTTGGTGTTTTGCCTAGTCCTTTTTGACATGAGAGGTCTCTGGAAGCAGCAACTGCCCTTCAAGCCATGGAGCTTGGAAGTTTCACAGTTCTTCACTAAAAACCATTTCAGATCTCTGCAAGCTGCAGGTATGCCAATATTAAGAGGAGACTTCCTTTGCAGTTAGCTTTACTTAGAAAAGTCAGCTAGCAGCAAGTACTTTCTGCACCTTTGTGGAGAGGATTATAGGACAAACAATAAAATCACAAAATCCTTGCATGTTTGAGGAATGCAGTTACCTTATCCATGGTCTTGAGGTCGCAGCCTGCCTTCAGCAGCACTTCC
>NW_008687618.1:0-476 GCF_000695815.1 Acanthisitta chloris | reverse complement strand
ACATTTGCTGTATTACTGTTGGCCAAGCGCTAACATTGCTTTTGTTACCGTGACCTTTAAAGCATATATAGGTACACAGAGCAGTGCACACCTGACCTCGCAGGGTTAGGGTACCGTGTCAGAAACCAACTCTCATCATTGTTGGGGGGAAAAATGATGGTTAACTGTGCTACGGGTGGAAAGGCCTTACCCACGGCGTAGCTCCCTTAGTGACAGTTTCATAGAATCGTCAGGGTTGGAGGAGACCTCTAAGATCAAGTCCAACCGTTATCTGCCACTCTGCTGCAAGCCCTAAACCCCAAACCTCCAGCACCCGATCCACCTCTTAAACTCTCCCAGGGATCGTGACCTCGCCACCTCCCTGAGCAACCCGTTCCGCCGCCCGACCACCCTAAGAGGAAAAACGTTTTTCCTTAACACCTCATCGGAATCTCCCGTCCCAGCTCATTGCCGTTCCCTCCGGAGCTCTCGTTCGC
>NW_008687617.1:15528-17656 GCF_000695815.1 Acanthisitta chloris | reverse complement strand
TGCCTGGGGTTAAACCACGACACATGCTTAGGTCTTTTAAGTGCTCTGCTGATACATAAAATAATCACTACAAATGCACTGTGGACATCTCTGAAGCTGGGAGGGACAGGCAGTCCCAAACAAACCACAAGCAGCGGCTAAATGCGTGTTCAGTTTTAAGGGTGTTTCTTTTGGTGTTCTACATAAATCTTGTCTATTTCAAGGGCAGTTTGCAAACTAAAGACCAAGCTTGTTCCACGGCAGTGTGGCCAGGACTGCTTCTTGCAGACCTGCTCCTCACCATTAGGTGTCATCTCAAAACCACCAGTCCTCGGCTCTGTAGCTCTATCCAGGCTGTATTTCAGCCCACTTTTGCTTTGCTTTCCAATAGGAATTTCTCAACCTGGATAGGGTGTTGTCCTCTTCCGTCTGCTGCTATGTCCATCCTTAGAATTGCAGGTGCAGAGCTCCTGCAGCCTGGGTTTGTACAGCACAGAGCATATGGACAAGGGCACTTATAATAATGATGGGGGCAGTTTTTAATAGGGCGATAGGGAAAGGGATGGGGGTCTTAAACTGAAAAAGGGGGCACTTAGACAAGATGTAAGGAAGAAATTTTTCATTCTGAGGGTGGTGAGGCACTGGCACAAGTTGCCCGGAGAGGTGATGCATGTCCCACTCCTGGAAACATTCAAGATCAAGCTGGATGGGCCTCTAAGCAACCTGAACTAGCTGAAAGTATCCTTTTCAACCCAGGAGGGTTGGAACTGCATGATCTTTAAATGTGCCTTCCAACCCAAACCATTCTGTGATTCTTTTTATCCCAGATGAGGTTTATTTTAAACAAACTTAGGTCAGAGGTGGTTTTCCTGGAGCAGATCCTGTGGAGGGGCCAAGACACTGGAGGATGTTTTAATAGCTTACTGGGTGCTGGAAAGGGGTCTGCATGTGAATATTCCCCTTCACAGGTGGCCTGTAGTGTCAGTATGGAATTCTCTGCACAGAATTTTAGGACATCAGCAGACAAGGTTGAAGCAGACTTATGGCACTGCTTTGCAGCAGACATGGGTGTAACGTCAGTATGGAAAAAAGGAGTCAGAGATGGAGTTTATTACACGCCAAACATTGAACACAGGTCCAGATTCCTTCCTAAAACCAGTTCAAGCTCACCTCTGGTCACATCTGTCTAAAGTTACATGGGGAAGGAGAGTGAGTTTTGGGCACCTAGGTGAAGCAGTGAAGCTCATCATCCAGCTTCACTACAAACCATTCCCTTCACCTTGGCCAAAGCTCTCAGCCTTGCTAGAGTTGGGTAAAAAACAGACTGTCGGAGCAGCAATGAAGAGGCTATCTATCCTCAACAGAGTAGGAAAAAATACCTCAGGATTGTTTGGAAGAGATGTTTCATGATAAATCCCCTAAGGGCTGAGGTGGGACAGGTCTCGGGGCAGGGAGGTGTAAGGAGGCATCTTAGGGCATGACGTCTGCATCTGGGTTTGTTTTCGTCAGCATCCCACAGAGTCGGGAAGCAATAGCCGCTAATAGCATCCCCCGGCGCTTGCCATGGAAACAGCGGAGCCGGAGCCGGCAGCAGGAGGGAGAAGCTGCGCCTGACGCTGCGATGCTCATGCACAGCCCTGGTCTGGAAACGAAAACAAAGCCCAGTGTACTGGGCAGGAGGAGTGTGCATCTGCTGGGCTGCTGTCCCTGATGACGACCAGATGGTTGGAAATCTCTAAATACATACGAAATTCCTCCCTTTCTCCTTTTCCTCGGAAAAAAACACCCTGTTTTGAGCACTTCTTTGAACTCTGGCTTTCAAGGAAAGCTCAGAAGTGCCCTGGGGTGTGCCCTACAGCAGGTTGGAGATCTTCCAGTGCTATTCCTTAAACAGAGAGGATGCTCTGAGCACATCTTCCTAGAAACAGTGATAATGAACAGGAAAGATGAAACAGGAATATGAACATGGGGAACTTGGGGGCTTACAGGGAAGCCGGAGAAGGATTCTTTGTTAGGAACTGTAGCAATAGGACAAGGAGTAATGGGGAGAAATTGAAAGAGGGGAAATTTACATTGGCTATTGGGAAGAAATTCATTACTCTGAGGGTGGTGAGACACTGGCACAGGCTGCCCAGGGAGGCTGTGGCTG
>NW_008687617.1:0-15440 GCF_000695815.1 Acanthisitta chloris | reverse complement strand
ACTAGATGATCTCTAATGTTCATTCAACCTCCTTAACATACTATGATCACCAAGTATTGCTAGGAAAGCACTAGACCATTCTGAGGGTGTTTGGAAGTCTTAGAGGAAGGAATCTCCTTGATTTGGTGCTTTCCTCCCCTTCCTTGTCTTATTCTGTCACATTCCATGGTACTTCTGATCTCCTGTATTTTGTAGTGACAATTTAGGGGGATGTCTGCACCGTGGAAAGGCTGTAAAGCATCTTGTCCCTGTGCCTGTTGTGCCTGTTCATCCCCACGCCAGGACACTTTTTGCCTGGTTCTTTCTTGCTCTGGGCAAGCACTTAAAAGTGCAGCTGAATTGGGCAGAGAGCAGGTCCTTATCCTTGTACAGAGGAAAATGCAACAGGAATCCCTCCTGGTCAGGGGAAAAATCTGTACCATGGGGTTTTTTTGCCTTGTGAGTTGGCCCAGACCATGTTAGAGCAGCTATGGGCCAACTTTGCAGATATCTGGCTCACAAAGACCCAAAGCTGCAAGTCTTGGACACTGACTGACCTCCCCATCCATGCAAAATCTCAGCAGCAAGTGAACCCACAGGTACTGCAAGGGTGACACCCAAGTCCCTCCTCCAGTAACCAGGATGTCCTTGCAGAATGTGGTGGAGCTGAGAAGGAATGCAAGCACATGTTGGTGCCTTGCAGCCATGATTCCTGAACCAAATATAGGACCCAAATTTGCAGCAGGGTGTTTGCCCAGTGTTCATTTTTGTCATGAGGATGCCTAAGGAGATGTGCTGTGCTGTCTCAGCCTATCCTGCTTGGTGCTGTGCTAGCCTGGCTTTCCCCAACCCCTACAGCTTCATTCTTAGAGATGCAGACAAGGTTTTTTGGTGTCCTTAAAATCCTCCCCAAGCCATCAGGAAGGGAGGGAGTAGCATTATTTCACCACAAAGGCGCCTGCATTAGGTCTTTCCATCAGTCATCCTTCAATTACACCTCGACTGACTGACTCCTCTCCCCTTTCCTTTCAAAAGCACATCATTAATGAGCGAGAGGCCAATTGCACTTCACCTGAATTCAGTCAGCTGGGCCAGAGAGGAAAAGGAACGTTTTCCTGAGCTAGATTTACTCCCCTGAGAGTCCCCTCTCCCCCATCCTCCTCTTCCCTTGCCATCTGCTCCTGACAAGTGCTCTCGGCTCTCCTCCCATCCATCCTCACCCATCCATCTCCATCAGTGCAGCTGAGTGCGCTGCATAATGAGATCTCTGCTCACTAATTAGCCTTGGGCACGCTGATTTCCTAGCCGTGGCAAAAACAGGGATAAAGGGCTCATGGGTAGGGAGTGGGAAGATAACTTCTCCTCAAATACCTGTTTGTATCCCTGGGGGTTGCTACAGAGCAAGCTGGGTATCAGGAGAAAGGCATATGGGGCTTTTTTTGTTCAACATCTCTTGGGTTTTGATGTTTTGGGATGGGAATTGTTTGCAGTGGACCCTTGCACCCAGGTGACTCCTGGTGCAAATATAGGACCCAAATTAGTGTTTACACCTGCACTGGTTGGAGTGGTGAAGTGATGTGGGGTCACAGGTGAGCTGCTTCCCTCTAGGGTGAACAGTAAGAGAAGACCAAGGATGTGTGCAGATTTTGGATATAAGTAGTTGCATCTGCTTCCCTAATTTCAAGGGGCTTCTTTGGATCTGAAGATAAAACTCTGTGCAGCCTTTCTTTGGGGTCTCTGTTACTCCACCAGTAATATTTTTCCTTCTTTTTCCCCATTCTCTCTTTTTAGAGCTGGGAAGGGAATTCTGTTTCTTAAACAACAGACCGTTTTAACTTTCTGAATTAGGAGGGGTCTTTTCTTTCCTTGAAGAAAATGCTTGCTCTCTTCTAAATTGTGATAGTAACTTATTCCACCAGACCAGGTGGCTCAACACCCCATCCTACCTGGCCTTGGGCTCTTATCCTGCCCTGCACACCCAAGGTGAGCCTCACTGTGCAGTGACCTCACCTCACACCTATCTAGCTCCGACATCCCTACCACAGTCCTTCTCTTAACCTTGGCCAGCTTTCCCTTGGTTTTCTCTTTAATCAGTCCCTTCCTAGGGCACTGCCTCTTCTCCTGCCCAGATTATCACCTGCTTCATGGTGTCTGTGGGTTTTATTCCTTCATTTATACAGTTGTTCTCCTTCTCTATTTCCTTCCAGCTCCATACCTGTGTATATATTTCTGTGGAGGGTTAAATATAGAACGAAAGAGAAGATTATGGCAAGGGGTGGTAGTTAGGAAGTGAAGCTACATGTGAAGGTCCATACACATCCTGGTTATGGCTCAGTGTCAACAAGGCCTAAGGAAATTGGAGGCATGTTTTGAGCAGGGTGAGACAGAGAGATTAAAAGGCTCCTTCCTTGTGACTATCAAACCAGAGGGACATGAAAGGAGAGGGAAGAGCCCAAAGGGGAGTCTGGGGTAGGTGGCTCCCAGTGCTGAGGCAGCTGGGAGGACATTCCCATCCCCTGGTGGCTCTGCTCCACCGAGAGTCTGCAGAGCTGTAGGCTTTCCAGTTCAGCTCCAACACCTTCCCTGTGGCAGTGTCTGCAGAAATGAAGGGCAGCAGGTAGAAACCAAGCCACGTCTCTGCTGGTTTTTCTGCAGAGGAGGGGAAACTGCAGCTAAACGGCTGCCAGGATGTTCATGGATGCATGGGAGAGCCATCTCCTCCTCACATGATTTTGGGACCATCTCTACAGAGGTTTTTTTCAGTCACCAAACCCCTGCATTGCACTTTTTTAACACAATTTGGTGCTTACACAGGCTGTTTGAATTACACCAGGGCACAAGCACAGGTGTCTCATCCATGAACATGAGTTTAGAGAGCAAGGAGTGAACAGGCCATGGCCTCCCACAGCGATTTAACAAGTTCATCAATGTTTAAGCCTCATCCCAGGTACAGATTGCTCTCAGTTTTACTAAGGTTGGGGAGATAAATGGCATTGGTCTCTAATACACCCAGCAATCCTGAAACATCTAAAGGGGGAATCCCTTTGAGGAAGAGATGGTTGTGAGCATCTGTTTGGTAGCAGGGGTATGTTTAGGAATGACAGATGGATTGACAGATGGAAAAATAGACCGCTGATGGCATGTTTTCAAAGCCACTTGTTTTTCCTTTGTCTGTGATAGTTTTTATTGCTCCTGTATTTATTCTGGAGAAGCAAAAGACCTTGGAAATGGGGATAGTTTGTTCTCTGCCAGCAAACTGGAGCTAAAAGCAAGGGAAGCTTTGGTTTCCCATGCTGGAAGTTGGTCTTCAGACGCTAAGAGCTATCTGGAGTCAATTTCTGGTGAACCTGCAAGGAGCTGACGAGGAGGGACTATAATTCCAGCCTAAAGCCCAGCTCCTCCTTGGCAAGGACCACTAGACCATCACCTTCATGGGATCAAAGGGTAACCCAGGCTGGAAGGATCTGGACTAGGGTGGACTTTAAGGTCCCTCTGTCATTCACCTGCCTGTACCTGCAGTCAGTGTTTCTGTAGGGCTGATTTCCAGTGAAATATTAAGATTTAAATTAACTGTAAGGAGAATTCTAGGAAAGAAGTGGCTCATGGAAAAATTGTAGGAAGGAAGCAACTCATTGAGAGAAATTGTGCAGAGGATAAAATGATAGCATTGCACAGTTAGGAAATAGGGTCATTCTTTGTTAAAAAAACCATATCAAATGTTATAAGAAACCCACATATAAAAATGTCTTTAAAGAAAAACAGATAAAATTTAGTAATAAGTTGTGCAGTTGACAAGTGGCTCATTGAGAGAAGTTGTGCAAAGGATAAAAAGAAAGCATGGCACAGTTAGGAAATAGGGTCATTCTTTGTTAAAGAAGTCATATAAAATGCTATATAAAGCCCATATAAGTATCTTATTTTAAAAAAACTATATGAAATTTAAGGTGCAGCTTAAATTCACTGTCTGACGAAGGCTGACAGGGTTTGTTACAGGCCAGATCTTTGTTTGCCTGCCTAGACTCCCAGCTCAGATGCTGTAAAGGGAATGAATCACAACTTGGTTTTGCAGCCAGTCATGGGTTCAGGGATGAGAAAACATCTGTCCATTCCCCATCTGACACTCATCTCCCTCCAGCCTCTGACAGATGCTCTGATTTATAAATTTATTGACTGTTGCTGACAAGCCCCAATTCCATCCAGAAGAGCCATGACAAAGGAGGACAATTAGGCAGTTATGCCAGCGCAAATGACCAAATACTCGAGCAGCTGAGACAGTCTGAACAGATTTGTATTAGGGGATGGAGATGGAAAGGCCATATGGTCCACAAACACAACAGAGGACTTGTTATATGAATTTCTACTCTGAATGAGCAGGGACACTCTGTGTCTGCAGAGAGACAGATCTTGTAAATGTAGGCTCTTTGAGGAAGTGCTCAGACAGCGAAATCCAGTTTTACCCTGATTTTCCAGTCCTTGGGTATTCCTTTTTCATTTGCTCCATGGTCTGATGTTTATAAGATGGTAGAGGCAAAAACTGGTCACCAGCAGCTCCTACCAACCTCGGGTTGCCCAGAGGGCCAAATCCTGCCGTGTTTTGTCATATAATCAGTATGTTTCCTCTGGAAAAATTTGGGTATTCAATTCTTGGTTTTCACTATGTCTCTGTGGGTCAAGTCTTCCCCTCTGCTTCTGTTGTGGTGGCAGAAGCAATTCACAGGCTCTTCTTCAAAGGGAGGGAAAATCCTGGCTATAAAAGCAATGACCATTTCAGTTATTAAAGCTGAAAGTGATCAGCTTGCAAAAGGCGTTGTGAAGGTGTCAGCTGTGTTTAATAGCATTTGGATGTGATTTATGGCTCTGTTCTGAGACATCAGTGATGAAATTACCCCTAGAAACAAGCAGATCTGAGCAGAAGTGGTTCATGTGGTAAAGCACAGGCTCTGCTGCACTGATCCAGAGTTAACCTGTGGTTCATGGACTACTAATAAGCTATAAAGCCATGAGAAGGTGTTTCACAGAGCAGAAACCAAGTGGGTTGTGCTGAAGGTCTGGAGATATCATCAAGGGCTATTACCTAAAAGGTGATGTAGAATTGTACCAATAATCTTTATGACTGATATTTTAAATCAGTATTTTATAGTCATCACTGTACAACTGTGCTTTTCTGGAGCAATGAACTTACCTCTGGCAAGGGAGAATATTCTGGTTACTCCCCTCATGTTCATCCAAACTACTTTGTCAATTGCCAGCAGTAGATACAAAGTGTATTTCCAAATTGCTTGGATGCTCTCAAGGTTGAAAAGTGCCTGGGAAATCTCCAATGCCATTATATGGCCTTTGGAATGAAGTACCTTCTTCCACCCAGCCTGAGTGTCACAGGCAGGATTTAAAAGAGGGATGAACAGGAGTCAGTGCTATGAAGTGCCCAAGTAATTTGATTGTCATGTCTGGAGGGAAATCCATGCATGTGGGATCACAAGAGGAGTAGGACATGCCCATGGCAATGTCTCATCCCTAGAAGTGTTCAAGGCCAGGTTGGAGCAATCTGGTCTAGTGGAAGGTGTCCCTGCCCATGGCAGAGCATTGGAATGTAATGAGGTTTAACATCCCTTCCTGCCCAAACTATTCTGGAATTCCAGTATTCCTTCAAATGTGACATCTTGGAAGAATTTAGCAGCCAGGCTTCCCCACTGAGCAAAATATCTGAAGCAAATCTTGTGGGTTTGCCTCAAACTTAACCAGTGTCATGCAGATTCATGTAGCTTTTCCTTTGTAAAGACCTAAGATTTTAGCACTGAGATTTGAGCTGTACCATAAAGTCTTGGTGTGCAAGGAAGGGAGAGGAAAGCAGCTCAGGAGATAGTGGTTGAAGCTGTAAAGCTGGAGGACAGCATCTTTCTCCTTGCCTCTTTCTGGGAAATGGGTGAAACTCTTGGGTTGAAGCAAAAAGAAAGGCAATTAAAGGTCCTGGAAATCTCATCTAAGGGTTTAAAGGCAATAAATAAAAACAGGGAGGAGGGGAGCAACAAACAGTTCTTGTTGCAATGGATCTAGGTGGGTGCATGAGAAAACTGTGAGCTCAGGGAGGGCCAAACTTTGCATGTGTCAAGATCTGAACAGCCAAGAGTTTACATTCAAGCCTCTCCCTAAGCAAAGCAGAAGAAAAAAATCTCATTGTTTCAGAGAGCTTTGCTAATGGAAATATTCAATAACCATAACCTGACCTTGGCTTTCTCATGGACTCCAAGCCATTTCCCCATAATATCAGGAAAATATATGGCCCTTCTTGAGGCAGCAGAAGCACTATATAAATCAAGGTTTTAATTGATTTGAAGACATTTGCCAGCAATGCAGATTTGATTTTTCTGAGGAGCTAGAGTCAGACTGAAAACGGTGATGCAGGGAAACAAGAAGAAAATCAGAAGACAGACCCAGGCAGATATCAGACCAAGAATATTCATTAGTGAATCATAACAATAAAAAGGAAATGAGTCACAATCTTAATGCCCTAAGAAGTAGCATACCCTAAACACAGTTTAATCAGAACCTTCAAGGACCAAATTTTTGACTTAGAGACTTTTTTTTCCCCCTTGTTGTTAGAAATGGGTTGAGAAATGCACAGGAGCCAGGCATGTGGGCACACAACATCCTTTCCATCTCAGAGCTGGTCCTAAGCCCCTCTTGAGTATCCTGGGAAAGGGTTTTTCCTAACTGTTCCTAATGGTTTGCTTGCAACTGGATCCTAGAGGCCCTGGAAGCATGTGGAGGCTCTTGTGATTCAGCCTCAGCATCTTCCCTCCCCACCCCATTAACATCCTGTAGGACAGTGCATGGATTTGGAGAGGCACTGATCAAGCAATTCAGCCCAGTAAAGATAAGGTTGGTGGCTCCTGAGTGGCAGCTCATGCTGGGGGACATGTGATGGTGTCAGATCCACTGGCAGAGAGAAAGGCTGAGAAAATAGGAATGGATGACACTTCCCATGGTCTGTTTTTATTCCCTGCTGCTGCCGCCTGTTAGTGAACAACTTACTGTTGCTGCATTTCAATTTAAAAAATGGATTTTTTTAAAAAATCACTGGGTGGCTTTGCTTTGTTTTAAGCAGATCAGATTCACTTTTCATTTATCTGACTCTCTGCAATCATTATCTGCTTTCCAGCTGTGTTGCTAATGAGTGTCAGGCCCATCACATTACTGATGGGGGAAACTGAGGCATGAGCGGTGACTGTGGCATTCCCTAGGGCATGGGGAAGGATTAGTCCTAGGATCTGAAATCCCTTTAGCTGGTTCCTGTGCTGCAGCCCCGAGCCAGTAGCAGGGAAATTGTGCTTCATAGATAGAATCTTGCTGACTGCTTTTGCCCACTTCTCTGGAAATGGCTTTTCTGAAGGCTAATTAGCATGGAAGAAAACAATGGCTGAAGCAAGGAAGAGAGGTAATGATCTGTGTGGCAAACCAGCATGCGCAGTGGACCTTCAGGCTGAGCAGTCAAGCAGAAACACAGCACATTTGGGACTGCTTTAATAAGAGACCATCAGCCAGAATTTATAGATACAGAAAACAGGAGGTTCTTCAGGAAAAAGTCATGGTAAAATGCATTTCTGCAAGCTGGAAACTGGAGATGAGGGTGCTCAAACAAGGGTGGTCAGTTCTGGGTTGGAGTGCTGGACCTCTTCAGACTAAGGGAGCCTACAAAAGAGATGAAGTGAGACTATTTACAAGGGCCTGGAGGGACAAAACAAGGGGGAATGGCTTCCCACTGACAGAGGGCAGGGATAGATTGGATATTGGGAAGAAATTCTTCCTTGTGAGGCTGGTGAGGCACTGGCACAGGTTGCCCAGAGAAGCTGTGGCTGCCCCATCCTTGGAAGTATTCCAGGCCAGGTTGGACTGGGCTTGGAGCAACCTGGTCTAGTGGGAAGTGTCCCTCTCTACACAGCCACCCCATGCTGAGGGTCCCCAGGACCCAGGCAGCACACTCACCTGCAAGGAGAGTTGCTTCATTTCTTTAGTGACACCTGTTCAGCTGGTGATGCTCAGGGTAAGGTGGGTGAACACAAGACCACCCTGAAGAGAACTGAGAGTGTTTTTTTATTCTTTCAAAATAGAAAGGAACTTGGAAATTGCAGACTATCACACAGGTTTTATGAGATGCTACTTTCTGTTGCAAATGCAGGTGTTTGAAAGCTTAGAAAAATGCCAAGCTCATATTTGAGGGCTGCTTATGCAACTGCAATTCTGCCAGTGGTGTGTGTTTGCCTAGCCCAAAATTTCAGTCACACACTGCCTTTCTCATGATGATTCTGCCTCATTTAATGCCCAGAGATGATTGGGGACAATCCAAGCCCCAGGGGAACTACACAGTCTGGATGATTCCAGCATGTCCATGCTTGGCTGCTATATTAAAAAAAGTTGATTTAACATCAAGCTTTCACTACCAGAGCTAGAGAGGCAGCAGAGCAGCCAGAGATGGGCAGCACATGGGTGCAAGGTGCTGCACTAGTACAGCATCATCTCTGACCAATAATGACATATTTAAACATGATCTGGAGTAGAAAAACACACCCAGATGTTTCTGGCTATTGGGTGACAGGACACCTGATAGCTGCAGGACCCACTGTTCCCTCTTCTCTAGGGACTGACATTTACCCTAGGACACCACCACATCTCCACCTCAGGGGTTTCTTGGAACAGAACACGCTCTCCCCAGAATGTTTATTAACCAGCTTTCCACCCACTGCTGGCCTGGGGATGATGATGCCTCTTGGAAATTGGATCCACACAGGGAGACATGGCAAACCCAGGGGCTGCCAAATCACCACTCGATCAGGGACAGACCCTTAGCACCAGACAAAGGGCCAAACCAGTGTGGTTTGGGGCAATTGGTGCTTTATAGGAAGTAAAAGGCCTTTAGGACTCCCCTGGAGTTGCCCATTCAAGGTTCTGTCTTGTTTTGCTCAAAAGGAAGGATAAGTGTGCTGTGACTTCTCCTTTTCAAGGCCAGGCTGGATGGAGCCCTGTGCAATCTGGGCTAGTGGAAGGTGTTCCTGTAGAGGGTTGGACCTAGATGGTCTTTAAGGTTCCTTCCAACACAAACCATTCTGTGACTGTATGATTCTCTTCCCTATCTTTTCTTTCCCATCTCTTCTACCCCGCTTCCATACCAGCCCTCTGCCTAATCTCCTTAAAAGTAGGAAGACACTCATAACCAGATCCGCTCACAACCTGAGGATGAGAGAAACCTCCCAGAGCTCTGGCACCTGGATTTGAAGTGGGCAGGCTGGAACCCAAACAAGCACCTGGGCATGACAGCTCTTTGTCACACCTACAGCAGAGCAGCTCAGCAAAGCTATTTGCTGAACTTTTGACCTATTGGTAGAAATTGAGAGAAATAGCATTAATCTGACCATGTCCATCCAGCTCTATCCCCACTAACAATAAAGGGGAAAGCATCATAGGATCATATAATTGTTTAGGTTGGAAAAGCCCTCTAAGATCCTCAAGTCCACCCATTTCCCCAGTGCTGCCAAGTCCATCACTACCATGACCCCAAGTGTCAGATCCACACAGCTGTTAAATCCTTCATGGGATGGTGACTCCACTCCTGCCCTAGACAGCCCTTTCAGGCAAGAAATTTTCCCTCATATCCAATCTAAACCTCCCCTGCCACAACTTGCCACTTGCTTTAAGTCAGACATCTCCCAAACTGTCCAGTCAAGCCTGTGAATTGTGGGCCAAGGCTGCAAAGCTAGGCAGGAAAATCAGGTGGACACAGCAAATTCCTCCATGTACAAGCACTGATCTGCCTTGGGATGGGTTTTCCAATGATCAGGGAACTTCAATTTGCAATAAACAGCAGGATATGGTGAAATCATTGAGCACTCGGGCAAACAACCTCCCCAACCTGTACACCTGTGTATAAATGACTGTGATGAGGTAGCACCATTGTGAACACTTGTGCATTTATGCACACAGAAGACACAGAGCTGCTGTAATGATGGACACACAGATCCATTTTAAACAGAGCCCCTGCTATATAAAGGGTGGCTCAATGAAAGGAGGGTGTCATATGAAAGGAGGAAGCATTCACTGTCAAGGAACACCTGACCAAGTCACCAGGCAGAAATGGCTCCAGGTATTTTTTATTTCATTTTTAAGGGATTTGCCAGTGCTGCTGTGTGTAGGGTGACAGCAGATGAGGATGGAGTGGTGTTGTGGTGGGCTACACACACTCCATGACAGCCCTAACTTAAAATATGGCAACTTATAAACCAATGAAAAAGAACACCTTTCCCCACAGTGTGACTTTAACCATGAATTAATCTTTAGACTAAACTGGGCAAGGAGAGGGTGGAGAATGTGAAGAACAATGTTGAGCCACAGTTATAATAGTTATTATTAACATAAATGTTGACAGGGACATTAAAATTTATATCTCAAGCTTAAGACAAGGATCAGCATGATGTCTAATGCTTATGTCCTACAGGCTCTAGGGCATTCCTCCTCCAAAGGGTTTGTGCTCTTTGCATCACAGACAGACACTAGGCTGAGTTAGATGCCACAGTCTTGACAAAGATCACCAGATTCTACAGGCATGTCCCAGACAGCAGGTCTCAGCACAGGTGATGTCACCAGCTCTCCTGCCAGTGAGGGCAGACAGTCAGTGCCACAGCAGCAGCATGGCATAACCCATGGCTAAGGTGAGGTGCTCCCAGGCTCTCAGCTGGTACTCACCATCCCCTGTTTGCTCACACAATGAGAGTGCATTGTGCTCTTCCCATCAGGGAAGGGCTATGGAAAAACATGAGTGTGTCAGGGAAAAACACATGGACACACACTAGTTTTCATGGTGCTGGGATAGGTTGCCCACAGAGTTGGTGAAGTCACCATCCCTGGAAGTGTTTAAGAGGTGTCTGTCTGGACCTGGTGCTGGATGATATGGTTTAGGGTTTAGGGGTTACAGTGGAGTGACAGGTTAATTGTTGGACCTGATGGTCTCTTCCAGCCTTGATGACTCTATGATTCTATGACCCAGCCAGGAAGACAATGCTGATAACACTGGGAGCCGTACAAGCCCTGAGGGTGTCTTAGCGAAAGGGTGTAATTTAATTTCAGGGAGGGGTAAGCTCACCTGAAGTCCAACAAGGCACCAAGAAGTGCCCTCAGCTAGCATGGACAGCAGAGACCCAGGATTAATTCCCAGGTGCCACCCCCTCCCTCAGCACAGTCCCTCAAGGACTGCTAACACCTTCCTCTCTGCTTTGCCACAGGGTTCTGGTTTTCTCCTCTTGCCATTGTTGTGATCACTCTGGGACTGCAGTGGCCACAGCAAGCTGCCACCTTCCCAGCCATGCCCCTTTCCAGCCTGTTTGCCAACGCTGTGCTGAGGGCTCAGCACCTTCACCTCTTGGCTGCTGAGACATACAAGGAGTTTGTAAGTGGTGTGGCATTGGGGCACCTCCTCCACTTTAGCTTGATGGCTGTGTAACAGAGACCTTTCAGCTCTTGGTGTCTTCTCTGTCTGCTCTTGATGAGGAGAAAGGGACAGGACTGGACCCTGTCTCCTCCTTTCAGCTCTGACTCCCTCTCTGATTCTGCACACACCTCTTCTGAGAGCCATGGCTCCACAGGGTCATGGCACAGGTATCTTCCAAGACTTTCCTGTGTCGGTCACCTTTGGCTCTGAATGAGTCTGTGTGCTTAAAACCATCCTGGCTGGTGGCATGAGCTTTGGCAAGAGATCTCCTTGGGGGTCATTTACTTCTTGGGACAACCTGGTCCAGGTGTGGTTTGTGTTCACCTTAGCACCTTGGCTTAGTGAGAGGAAAATCTTTAGATCCTGTAGCTATTGTGCCAACACACAAATTCCTGCTTCCTACCTGCCAACCCTGTCCAGAGGCACCTCATGTCTCACATTCATTTCTTGCAAAGGGTAACCATTCAGGAACAGCTTGGGAAGTGCCTGTGATCTTCTCCAGAACACGGGTAACAGACCTGAGTGTAATTGGGATGTCTCCACAGGAACGCACCTATATTCCAGAGGACCAAAGACACATCAACAAGAATTCCCAGGTAGCATTTTGTTACTCAGAAACCATCCCTGCTCCCATGAAGAAGGATGATGCCCAGCAGAAATCAGTAAGTTCTGTCTCTCAGAGCAAGCACAGACTGTTGGAAGAGCCCAGCTGTGCTACACTGCAGGAACAGAGGGTTTCCATCTGTGACCACTCTGGCACTTCAGCCCTTCCCTCCCTTTTTTACTACTTAAATCCTGCATGAAGAAAGAAATCATCTTGGTTACACTGTAAATCATAATCCCACCCTAAGGATGAGATAAACTGTTGTCTGCACTTGTCTGGGTAGTGCTCCTCAGCCTAAAACTCTGTGTCTGCTGAAGCTGCAGGAGCAGTGGCACATCTTAGGGTCACCTCTAGGCTGTTCCAGAGAGACCAGGACACTCTACCATATACCTCACCCACACAGCTGTGACACTTTCTTGTCTTAATTCCAGGACATGGAGCTTCTCCGGTTTTCCCTGGTTCTCATCCAGTCCTGGCTGACCCCAGTGCAGTACCTAAGCAAGGTGTTCACAAACAACCTGGTTTTTGGCACCTCAGACAGAGTGTATGAAAAACTAAAGGACCTGGAAGAAGGGATCCAAGCTCTGATGAGGGTAAGTCACAGCATGTAGTATGACTATGGAATAACAGAGATCTCCTAGGCACAGGGTCCAAAGGCCATGAGAAATCTCCCCACTTTCCACTTTGAAGACCAGTGGCTTCCTGTGGACTTTGCTTATCTTTAGGTAATGAGATAATGACAGCCCACAGCAGAGGTTTCATTACCGAGGAGGATAAGAGAACACAGAACAGATGTTAACACCCCTCAGAAAGCAGTACTGACTGGGATTCACAACAGTCCACACTCAGTCTCCCCAAACCCATCACCCAGAAACACTGAATTGCTTAATCTGCTGTACCAACAGCAACAACCTTCCAGTACCTGAAGGGACTACAGGGAGGCTGCAGAGGGACTCTTTGTTAGGAGTTGCAGTGACAGGACAAGGGGCAATGGGTACAAATTGAAAGAGGGGAAATTTAGATTAGATATTAGGAAAGAGTATTTTAATGTGAGGGTGGTGAGACACTGGCACAAGTTACCCAGGGGGCCTGTGGATGCCCCAACCCTGGCAGTGTTCAAAGCCAGGTTGGATCAAGCCTTGAGCAACCTGCTCTGGTGGGAGGTGTCCCTGCCCATGGCAGGGGGTTGGGGCTGGATGATGTGCCCCCTGCCCATGGCGGGGGGGTGGGGCTGGATGATCTTTAAGGTCCATTCCAGCCCCTAAAATTCTATGATTCTTTGATCATATTTGCAACATCTCCATGCAAAATACTCTGAAATAGGGCAAATTTTGTGAGGTTTGCAACTTGGCTTTAAGGGTACACACCATTTTATAGAAACATCTGTGGACAGATGGAAACCTGTGCTCTGATGTTTCCCTCATACATCAATACGGCATCCAGACAGCTGAGAGCTGGGGGGTGATCTTCTTCAAGGAATATCTTATAGAATCATAGAATCCCATGGTAGGTCTTATGGACACAACTTCACTTGTGGCTATTTCAAGTAACAACACACATCCAGCTGAAAAAATGACCTCTTGATTATGTCCTAGTTGTTCTCCCATCAAAACCATCTCTAAATGAATCATAGAATCATTCAATGGTTTGCGTTGGAAGGGACATTCAAGGTCATCTAGTTCCAACCCTCTGCCATGGGCAGAGACACCATCCACTAGACCAGGTTGCTCCAAGCCCTGTCCAACCTGGCCTTGAACACTTCCAGAGATGGGGCAGCCACAGCTTCTGTGGGCAACCTTTCCCATCTGGCAGCTTTCCAGCCACTCTTCCCCCAGCCTGGAGTGTTGCATGGGGTTGTGGTGACCCATACTCATCCCCAGGCTCCTGCAGCCTCCCCAGCACCTCTCCACCCTCTTGCAGGAGCTGGAGGACCGGAGCCCACGGGGTCCCCAGATCCTCAAACCCACCTACGAGAAATTCGACATCCACCTGCGCAGTGAGGACGCGCTGCTGCAGAACTATGCCTTGCTCTCCTGCTTCAAGAAGGACCTGCACAAGGTGGAGACCTACCTGAAGGTGATGAGGTGCCGGCGCTACGGAGAGGGGAACTGCACTGTTTGAAACCAGGGATGGCTCTGATCCCGCTCCAGCCCCTCATCAGCCACGGCTGCCCTGCTCCTTGGAAAAAAAATTGGAGATTAAACCTGCTAATGCCAACATGCCTCTGGCTTTTGCGGGGGGCAAGCCTTTGTGGGGGGGCCAGGAGGGATGAGTAGCCAATGGGACAGTGTGGATTTGGGGCTTGGGGTGTGGATTTGGGGGTGAGGGAGTGTATTTGGGGCTGAGGGGTGGATTGGGGGGCAGATTTGGGCCTGGAGGATGGATTTGGGACTGGGAGGAGCAGATTGGGGTCTGTATTTGGGGCTGAGGGAGTGCATTTTGGGTTGGAAGGGCAGATTTGGCACTGGAGGAGCGGATTTGGGGCTGGGGTGGATTTGGGGGTATATTTGGGGCTGGAGGATGGATTTGTATCTGAGTCAGGTGAATTTGGGGCTAGGGCATGCAGATTTGGGGCTGGGATGCAGATTTGGTGTGGATTTAGGGCTAGGGATCAATTCGAGGTAGATTTGGAACTGGGGGTGGATTTGGGACTGATGGAGTGAGTTTGGGGCTGGTGGAGTGGATTTGGGGCTGGGGCTGGATTTAGGGGTATATTTGGGGCTGGAGGGTAGATTTGAGGGTGGATTTGAGGTTGGATTTGGGGCTGGAGGAGGCAGATTTGGTGCTGGAAAGGGCAGATTTGGGATTGGTAGAGTGGATTTGGGATGGATGGAGTGGATTTGGGGCTGGGGGTGTGGAGTTGGGGCCAGGATGTGGATTTGAGGGTGGAATTAGGGCTGGGGGAGTGGATTTGGAACTGGAAAGGGCAGATTTGGGACTGATGGAGTGGGTTTGGTGCTGGGGAGCGGATTTGGGGCTGGAAGGAGCAGGTTGGGACTGAAGGTGTGGATTTGGGGCTGGGATGTGGATTTGGCAGTGGATTTAGGGCTGGGGTAGTGGATTTGGAACTGGGGCAGTGGATTTGGGGCTGGGGTAATGGATTTGGGACTGATGGAGCTGATTTGGGACTGGGAGAGTGGATTTGGGGCTGGAAGACAAAGATTTGGGACTGACTGCTGATGGAGTGGGTTTGGTGCTGGGGAGCGGATTTGGGGCTGGAAGGAGCAGGTTGGGACTGAAGGTGTGGATTTGGGGCTGGGATGTGGATTTGGCAGTGGATTTAGGGCTGGGGGAGTGGATTTGGGGTTGGAAGGCAAAGATTTGGGACTGATAGAGCGGATTTGGGGCTGGGAGAGTGGATGTGGGGGTGGATGTGGGGCT
>NW_008687616.1:41543-52929 GCF_000695815.1 Acanthisitta chloris | reverse complement strand
ATCAACAGTGCTGGGACTAGGGCTGCTTGTGTCAATTTTTTTTCATGTTTGACTTTTTTTTTTTAACATAAAGGTGAGGCTATTTCCACTTCTGTGAAATGTTTATATTTGAAATGCCAACAGGGATTCTAACCAGAGCCTCAGCTTCACAAAGGCAAAAACAGCTGCTCCCCCTGAGATCCACCAAGTACTGCAGAGTGACCAGTTTAAGTGGCAAGCAGAATCTATGAGAAACAGGATCCTGATGCATCATTGCTAGAGTTGGTAACTCTACCCACAGGGCAATTAGCCACAGGGAACTGTGTTCTTTCATAGGCCCTTGCTTTGCAGGAGGCAATGTTGGGTAGCTATACATTGCTTCTGTGTAATGTGCTGGATTCTAGGACCCATGTGTTTGGGTACTAGAGCTTTTCCTTGTCTCAGTTTTGTAGCTTTTCTAGGTATTAACACTGGAAGGGACATCCTGAACTAAGAGTTCCAACATATACCACTTGACCACTGGCTATTGATTTTTGTCACTCTTTGCAGTATCTGAATGGATTTTGGAGATATACCAATCTGATATACCACAGTAGTACAAAGGTTTCCAAAGGAATGTTTGCATTAATTTCCTTTTTAGGAGATGTCTTTGTGTTGTTACATTTTTCCCCCTTTTATTTCTTACCCTTAGCCTTATTCTTAGAAGCAGCCAAAGTGAAATATCCCCAAAACTTTCACCATAGCTTGAAATGTTGGAGGTTTGGCCAAGTTCTGTTTTGCTGAGCAGTAGGTCATGAGAAGTGTCAGGCAATTATAAGAGATGGTGCTAAGCTGATTTGTTGCAGTTTCACTCCTGTTTCACAGTTGTGTAACTCTATTGATTTCCCTGTAGTTAACACAGCAGCTAAATTAAATTAGCTGAAATTAAAATGAAAGAAAAAAAAGAAAAAAAAAGATGAAGAAAGGAAATTGAAGTACTATCAAGAGCTACAGTTTCAAAGAATTGCAGAGAATCTGGTCCAATGTGAAAGCTTATATTTCAAGGACTATCATAGGAAGCATGGCAGAATGCCAGCATGGATCAGCAAGGAACACCTGATTGAGCTCAATTAGATAAAGGAAGAACACAGAAGTTGGAAGCAGGGATGGGGTAGCTGGTAGGAATACAGAAACATTGCCCAGCCATGCAGGGATGGAGCTAGGAAAGCCAAAGCTCAGCTGGAATTGGAACTAGTGAGAGATGTCAAGGGCAGCCAGAAGGCTTCTATCAGCACACTGGTACCAAAGGAAGGTGAAAGAAATGTGGGGCTGGAAAGAGAGGGACAAATTACATGGACAAAGCCAAGGTACACAATATTATTTTACCTCACTTTTTCACTGGTTAGGTTTGCCCACATGCCTTCTAGGTCCTCAAGTTTGTTAGAAGAGTGTGGAAGAAAAGCACCACCAACAACAGAGTTAAGCTCAAGTGAAGATGCACTTAAGCCATATGGCCAAACACAAGGTCATGGGGGTAGATGGAATGCATGCAAGGGTGCTGTGGGAGTTAGCTGCTGTCTTTCTGAGGCTGCTGAAAAATTGAAAAAGAGAGATGATACCATCTTGAAGATGGGGAAGAAGGAGGATTCACAGAATTACAGGCCTGTCAGCCTCACCTCATATCCTGGGAAGTTCACTAACAAACTGGATGCTTATACAGAGTGCACTTTCCAAATATTTCTGGACAATAGTGGCCTGAAGAGAGACTGGTGGATGAAGGCAACCCACAAGCCAGAGTAAAGGGATGACAAGAACTGAATTAAGTTTAGCTTTGGTAAATATAGACTTCTGTATCTGGGATGGACTAAACTCATGCAGGACTACAGTCTTGGTGTTGGCTGGCTAGAACACAGCTTTTCAGAATACCAGACTCAGGTTTCCAGGTGAAAAACCAATTAAACTGAAGGAGTCAGCAGTGTACCCTTGCAGCAATGAAGGCCATCCACGTTCTTGGCTGGGTTAGCAGTAGGACAGCCAACAGTTAAAGCAGTGAATCTATGTATGGGATTTCTTCTCATGGTGATGTTTAATCTCAGCTGGACAGTATCCTGAGCAACCTGATCAGTGTGGTGGGGTGGATGGTCTCTGAACATCCCTTCCAGCCTATGCTTTTCTCTGATTCTGTATAAATGCTTAAGACAAACATTCTGGAAAAGAATGGTGGTGAGTTGTGTTCATAGTGACAAGGATGCAGATTTACTTTAGTTCTGTTATAAGATCTATCTACTCTATATTTTACAGCTAACAGAAAATATATCATAATTCTCTTAAGCAGAATGCATCACTCTAGCTCCTAGATTCGTAGATGGTCTGAAACCTTTATGACATTAAGACCTGCTAAGCTCTTCCAGAATTCTGACCATCCAGAAGTTAGTGTCCTTATAGAATATATTTTTTCAAACACCTGTATGATTTTTTAAAAAATAAGACTTTACCAAATGCACTATAATTAGAATATTAAGAAATTAAAATTTAGAAGAAAAAAGAGAGAGTATATCTAACTTGTCTTAAATTATGTTTTGCTAAAAAAAAGTTAAAACCAGCAGCTGTAGCAAGGAAGTAGGGTGATAAAACATCTAAAATACAGAGCTATAGCGAAAAATATTATACAAAACCAAACTAAACCAACCAACCAACCAACCAAAAGTAAACCTAAACCAATGCCAAGCACCTTCCTAGGCCTCTGGGCCATAAAGAGAAAAAGCGAAGAAGTGTGTTTTTCATGGGAATGAAAATTATTACAGAGCATATAATTACCTATATATGCATAGTCCTCTAAGATAAGAATTAATCTTGATGTAGTTCAGCTGAAAGCCTTAAAATAGCATCAAGAAACAATGGGTAAATTCTTACAGCCAACCATCCAGTTGTTGCTTTTCTAATTTTTCCAGCCCGTTAAAAAAAGGCAGAAATCCTGACTCCTGAGCCTCCTCTAGTGTCCTAAAAATAAAAGCAATTCATGCATACTCACATCAAAACAAAGTACAGAATCATTGATGAATCTTGCCAAGGAGGTATTCTTAGGCCTACACCTTCTTTTTCTTCTTCTTAATTTTCATAGTGCAAAATAAGCTTTCCAGTTGGATTCACATCCCCACATGGTTTCCTATGTTTTTGACTGGTAAAAGATATAATAGCTCAGTTCTGCTTTTTCACAAATACTAGCAACAGTGTTTGAAGATGCAAGAAGCAAACAAGCAGATCCCACATTCCATTTTTATCTCTTAGAAATTTGTTAGTCACATTTATCTTGTTCAAGCCTATGACTCAAAATTGAGGAAACCAATTATTAATATAGTTAATGGCTTTATCTGAGTCCATTTGGTAAGCTGACACTGTAGCATTTTAGTGATGACCTATGTTTTTAGGCAATTATTTTAATGAATAGTCTGTTTTTGTTAGATACCTTACAAGCATACCGTACTCCAACATTTCTTTCACATTTCTTTATATACCTCATCAGTGTTTTGAATATTTCTTTTCCAGTATGTTGTGTGTGCTGTGACAGCAGTATTGAATCAATACATCTTTTTATGACCATTCCATTTTTACTGCCAATTGTAATTCTACTTCCCTTTATTATTATTTTATTTTTTACTTTATAAAATTTATTTTTTTTACTATTATATCTGTAGAAAAGCACTCAAATTTTCTTTGGCCAACTGTAAGACATATATATAGATATACATATATAAAGTCCCTAAGAAATTGACATGATAATTATGTTCCTTGCATGCTCAATTTTAGTCTTCATGACAAAAGACAGAAAATATGGGGGACCATGTTTCTTGGAAAATAAGGCAGGTTCATAGACTGAAGTATCCTCTGTAGTTCTGATGAACCACTTGAATGAGGACTTATTTAAAAAGCATCAAAACTGATAAAAATACTTTTTGTTACATACTTTAATTTCCATTTTATGCATCACAGCAGATGTCAGTTTGCACTCTTATATGACTTATTTAAATATAACATTTTACTCATCCAGGCACAGAGGAAGGAAACATAATTCTGCCTCAATTTGAATTTAGAAGAAATTAACCCCCTCCCCAAATCCCAAATCCAACTAAGAAATAGCATAATTATAGAGCTATTCTCCCTTGTTGTACAGTGGGGAAATCAATACAAATAGTAGTGAAGTCTTTTCAGCCAAACTAAAGCAGGAGTAACACCGTGTAACATGTGTAATTAAACAATCATAGATCCATATTTCTCCTGGTAAAGCTGCAATTTATCAAAGCAAGAATTTGGGTGGGTTCTTTTTCCTTCTCCTCATATGCTGATATTAATGAAACTAAATGTTTTCTTTTAATCTACTTCCATGTAAAAACTGATTCCCTAAAATCACAGTTGGTAAGAAATAACAAGTGTATCTTTTCTCTTTTTTTTCTTTTCCCAAGGAAAAAGAGGGAGGAAGAATATTCATTATCAACTGCTGCTTTGATATGAAAAGTCATCTGAACTGAAAGTAGTTCATGGTTAATGAAGTGTGTAGTCAAGGTCAGAGCAATGCTGTCTTTTGAGTTTTAACTATGATGAATTTACTCTTCTCCTTCTCCTCCCAAAAGTCAGAAATGTCTTACATTACCTTGAAGTAAGCAATGGGGTCAGCTTAAAAATATCAAACTCAAATGTTGTCTGTTCTCTCTGAATTTTAGGCCAGGTGGGAAAAAAATAATATGGCAACTTTAGGAAAGAGTTTCCTACTCCTTGATGCTTTCTGAGCTGATTCATTATCTCCTTCTTAAAATCCAGCAGGTTAAACAGGAACAATAGTGGGAAAAAAAATAAAAAGGAAAGTAGAGATGATATTTTTAGGCAACACGGTGTCATGTCAGAGAGAAGGTTCAGGATCCCAACCTTAAATCTTCATATATTGTGCAGGGATGAGGTTTTATACTTTGGGAAAGATTCTCAGACCCATGACAGAGCCATGATATCTTGCACCTGCCCTAGAGAGAAGTCGGGGTGACTAAGAAATGTCAAGCAGTTTCATAGTCATATTCCATCTCATTTACAAATTTAAAACTGGATGTTCTCTTTGAATGTCTAATGCTTTCCAAAATCTGGAATTTTTAAGTGCACTTTATAAATTTTTAAGTACTGTGTAAAACATTGCATGACAGCTGGAAAATAAAGAATTAGCCTTTGCTTAAGATAGTAAGTTTGCAACTTTCCATCAGAAAAAATGAATCAGAATTTATATGAGGCAAGGAAATAAGTGTCCCATGATACCGCTTGGCAAGTTCAGATACAAAGTTGATGTTTAGTATGAATATGGCTATTGATTAAAATCATGTCTTCACATTTGCCTCTCTCTTAGCTCACAAATGACTTACAAAAATTTCACTGTATTTTCTTTCCAGGATAAAGTTTAATAGTGGAATAAAAAATAGTACTGATTAGCAAACTGTATATTTCCAACATGAAATGTATGAAACTTTGGAGAACTAATGGTAACATTCAATTTGAGAACACCAGGTAATTGAATGTGGATCCAAACAACTCTGGCCAGTTTCAATTCTAGTTGACTTTTGGCCTTTCTTCCCCCTGCATGTGTGAATCATAGCACTGTAGTCTTCCTATAAAGTCTGACCTTGCTTCCAGAGACCAATCTCTTTTTCCTCTTGAGCTCCATGAGGAGCTTCCTGTCCAGCCAAGATAGTCATCTGCCCTATTTGTTGACTTATGACAGAGTAGAATTGCCTGCTCCTGTGCTTATAAAAGGTTAGATCTTAAAGACTGGCCAGCACCTGTGGACAGACTGCTATGCCTTCAAAAGCAGATTCTCAGGGTATCCTGCTAAATAGCTGAAAGTTTGCTCTCCTGAAGTGCAGAGTAGCAACTCTGCTGTCCATTCAACTTATTACACTGAAAAGTTTCAACTCAACCATTTCATTATCACCATGGCCATGACAACCACCTACTATCCCTCATAAGTCCCACTGTATTTGCAAAGAGAAAATACAGGAGGACATCTTTCCTAGTTGAGTACCATTGACAAGAAGTTGTGTCCTGCAAACTTCAAGAATTTCCAATACCTACTCATCACAGCTGTATATTTCCAGGTGATGTCTGGGAATTTGAAATCTCCTATAATGATAAATGCTTCAAATCCGTAAATTTACCCAAATTACCTAAAAAGTATATCCTCCTGAGCAATCAGTAGTAGATACCCACTACAACATCACCTTTATTTTACACCCTCCTAATCCTCACCCAGATGATTTCATCCACATAATTACAGTCCGGGTACACCAATCATGGGACTCTTTCCACCAAGTCTCACTAATACCAATGATATTGCAGCTCTGGGAGTTGACCAGTGCTTCCTGTTCATCCTGTTTGTTTCTCATGCTTCATGTGTTGATGTGCAAGCATTTCAGATGCACTCCTGAGCTCTATGTGCTCCCAGAAGCAGTGTGATTCTACCTTAAAGCCCTCTTGATCAGCCTGACTGCTTACTCTCAAAGATCCATTTTCCCCACCAGGATTCTGTAAGACCTCAGCATAACTTACCATTCAAAGTCCCTTCCATAGTTTGAAACCTCAAAGTCCTGGCAGAAATAGATATATCATCCACTGTAGTAATGGATGCTGATAACTTCAGCTTCCTCATACAACGGTAAGACCTCAGCAAATAGTAGCATTATAGCTGGGCAAGATAGGTAGTGGTGCTTTTCATTTCAGTTGGTATGCTGGACCAAGACACTGGAGAATATGTTAGCCTTTTGCATTTGATAAAGGAGATTACTTTACATTACCTAACTAAAAGTACATTATCTGCAGCTATGAAATCCTGTCACCTGCAGAGATACATGCTATTTGCACTGTATGAAAGTGCTATCCAAACTTTAGGCTTTTCATGGTGGAGAGAACAGATTATTAAATAATTGGATTTTACCAATATTTTGTATGTGAACTTGAAGAAAGGAGCCATCCTCACACCTCCCAGATTCAGGAAAAGTCAGCTGAAGTTTGCATCTGTTGTTTGAGTAGTACTTGGCATTCTTTTCTTACCCGCTCTCTGCTCCATAAATCATTGCACACAGAAAGGTCAGGAACAGAGAGAAGGTAAGATACCAGTTAAATAAGGAGCACAATATTCCTCTCCTTCTGGAAATCATCAGAGCAGAAAAGGAATTTCTAGAATCCTTCTGGGATAGGAAAGGAGACCTGAGACTGTTGAAATGTTTGAATTACACACGGTACAATTCAGCTGCTTAGAATCAGCTTGTATCCTTGAATAAATAAAGGAATTAACTTTGTGTAAAGTTGTCTAAAGCCAAAGAATAGTTACAGCTGACATTTTTTCTTTTAATCTGTGCTTATTTCTACTTACAGTGAGTGTTTTTGTCCCTTTTCACACTCTTTTCCTTTATCCACCCTAACTTTTACTGGTGTTATTGAATATGGGAAAGGACAGAGGAGAATTGAAAAAGGGACAGTTTCTGTCAATTTCTTCACATGCCACATGAATTTTAAATCAGATATTTTTAGATTTGTACCTTCTTCAGAAAGAATGAGCTAAAATTAACCTCTAAATTTTATATCACATAACAAGAGGGTTTCTACAGGAAAAAAATGGCTAAGAAAAAGATATGTTCTTTGTTTGTCTCCTTACTAATTTTGGTTGGCTATTTTAAAATTGGCGAAAATTCTGCTAAATAATGATGTTGGACAGTTTGAAGCAGAAGCTGATTCCAAACTTGGGATGATTTCACTTGAGTTGTGAGCCTGAAACATTTTACTCATACAAACTTGGCAACTTGCTGTAAATTTTTGTTGTGTTGTGATGAATCTGGCTCATTTCCTGATCTTTTACAGATGTTTCTGCAGTTCTATGAATTATATCAAAGTGGTCAAACAAAAATAACTTTATAGAAATTATGTCTAATGCATGCTTATTTGAAAAAGACAGTGAACTACCTTACATGTACAGCCTTTTCACAGTGACTTTTATGGGTAATCTAACTCATATCCTGGCAAATACCAGTGTAACATAGACTAGCTTTTCATAAGCTGAAGTACAGGGAGTTGCAATTCTTGGTCATTCCATTCATGGTTTTATACTTTTTTCCCATGTAGTATCTTTAGCACTGATCAAAGAATTTATGTGGTGGAGGAAGGAAAACATTTTTAATATGGCTAGAGGGTTTCTGATGGTAAGGTTGGAAGTAATGAGAGGCATATGTCTGTTCACATCACTATGACAAGTGCATCATCTTATTGTTTTGGAAAAAATCTGACACACTGGTGAAAAGTGTAGACCTCTTGATAACTTTCTTTTATTTGCAAATATGACAGAAAATTTTTCAGTGACATATGTTATATAATGACAAAAGAGTATGAGTATTTATTACCCCCTTTTTTATCTTCAAGAAAATATTTGTTATTTCAGATAATAAATATCCTGTACGAGTCCAAAATCGGAACCTGTTACACTGAGTGCTGAACAAATGTACAATGTGAACACCTAAAATACAGAAAGCTAATGTTTCAAATAGAAAATTTTAAGACCTTCTATCCAGAATGAAACCTGAGAGGTGTTCACATAGAACTCACCCAATTGTGTATATTATTGCAGAGACCATGCATGCACATTACGTACTTTGAATGTATATATGTACAGACTGGTAAAATATGTTAAGATATGTTCTAGGCAAGTTTAGAATTGGCACTGATGAACACAGATGTTTCAGAATTTTTAACTGACTTTTTAATTTATTTTCTTGGCCTTTCTCCTTAGAAGAACTTCTTTAAAGAACAGCAAAGACTTGTAAATAGAAAAGGTTTCATTAGAACACAAGCTGGAATTCTTAAATCCTTAAACTGAGAAAGCTCAAACTGAGTAGGTAACACAGAGCAGAAAATCTGAAAAACAAAACTTGCAAGCCACTCTTTTCTTTTCTGCTTTCTCCTTCCAGGTCAGATTCTTACCTTCAGAGGATATACACAATAACTGCCAGATTAAAACAAACCTTTTCAGTGTTCTCTACCCCCAGAAAGAAGCTCTTTTTATCCCCTCCAAGGTGCAGCTGTGATCCCCTTGCCAAAGTTTTTTGTCTATAGGTACCAGGTTCCTAGGTCCTAAGTGAGATTTGTTTTCTGCTCAACACCCCTCAAAGCCAGAAGGTCCTCTCTCAGAGGGACATTTGTCATCCCTCTCATCCTCAGCAACATCACTGCTTCCCTCCAGGGGCATTTATCAATACCCTGTTGAGAACAAACACAATAAAGAAATAAATCCACTAACAAATTCCACTGTACACATGAACATATTTTAAAAAGTATTTCTTACTTTTCCAGGAATGTAAACTCAGAACAGTAATGTAGTGTGCACAGTTTAAGTTTTCTTAGAGAGACAACCCTTTCTTAAAGTTGTGTAAAACCCAAACTAACTGTCCCTTGTGAGTAGTCTTCTTTAACAGGCTGAGAAATGTTAACTTCCCATTCTGCACAATATGCTTAGTGAATATCATGATGAAAATACTATTGACACTGTGGTTTACTTTATGTATTAGGTGAGGAAGAATTCTCATTCTGTATCAACCTTCAGCCTAAGGAGCAAATTTACTAACACTTTCTTCCAGGCATCTTCTTCTTCATTTTAAGCAAGAAAGCTGCAGAGGCACTGAAGTGGTCACAATACTGTTCTGGGGACATTCTGCTTGTTTGCTTGTTTCACTGGCAAGAAATTATTTAGCTGCCAAGATATACTGTAGAATATAATGCAGTGAAAAAACTTTGGAGAAGCACAGATGCCAGTGCTTTGGGGCAAGCATAGTGGTTATCAGATACTCAGCTAAATGATTGAGGGTATATTAAATAGCCATTAAGTTCAAACAAAAAAAATGCAAAAAAATTAGGGGCAGCTAAGCATAAGAGTTGTAGCTCCTATGTTCAACATTGTTTTTAAATTTTCCTTTTTTATAGCTGTAAAATATGAAAAAAATTGCAAACCTAATCCTTTGAATCAGCAAAATGTGTGTGACTGAATATCTTAGGGGGAAAGAGGATGCAACAATTAGGCAAGTCATTTTAACCTTCTAAGCTAAGATCATTTATGCAAAGCCCTTGCCTGAAATGAATTTTCAAGGCTGACTGTTTAAAGATTAGCACTAGTTTAAAACAGCAGAGCTGGCACAGCATTTGCTGCACAGAGCACGTGAATGATGATACAAATAGAGGCAGGGAAAACTCAGAGCATTCAAAGATTCAAACCAAAACAGAGGAGACAATGGCTTGAAAGAATAGAAAGCACATTTTAATGGGTATTGCTTAACATGTTTGCTTTTTTTTAAAAATTTTTCTCCACAGTGCAATGTCTTACTCCTCCTGTGCTGCTAACAGAACACAAAACCAGGTCAGAAGTATGGCACGGCTCACAGTAGCCTGGCTGGAAACCCTAAGCTTCATAAAGGCTAAGACTGAATCAATAAATCAATCATCCCCTTCTTGTTTCTTTGCACACTCACATATCTTACACCAAATAAAGATCTAATGTGGGAGAAAATGTTCTGTTTTTCATTTGATTGCTTCATTTGTTCCAGGTGGTACAGGTAAAGTATTACATACTGACAACCTCCTACACTTTTGCATGGTGACAGGACGCTTATGATTATGTGCACGTGCTTGTACAGGTGAGATTTCATCTCTGTGACTGTGTCATGGCAAGGCTCCTCTGAGATTAGCTTTGTCAATGAAGGGGTAATTAGGGAATAACAGTGGCATTGTTTATACAGATCAGTGGCATTTTCTTATGTATTTTAAAGGGAAATTCAACTCAGTTCATCTTCAGAGCAATCTGAAAATTGTTGCGGTTTGTAGTAGGCTCCATTCAAACACAATAAAATTACAGCTAAAGAAATTTTTAAAGCTGAATTTGATTTTGTGAGTCATTTTATTTACTTACTTAAAAATACATTCTTTGAAACATAAGAAACTGCTGTTGTTGCATTTGGTTTTGGGGTTTGTATTTTGCAATAAGTACGTTTAAAAAATGACTGTTCTATTCATGCTGCTTCTGTTTCATGTTCTACTTTAACTCCCTGTAGCAAAAAAGAATAAAGGGAAAAAAGCTCAGAACTACAGTGTACCCATTAAGAAGAAAAGCTTGAAAACAAGCAGCAACATGTTGGTACTAAAAAACTTTAGAATGACCATATTTCAAGATGTAGGAGTGTAAACAGCATGATTTCTTACACAATATGCACATCATCTCTTATGAACGGCAGCTCAGGAGACTGTGTACCTTCCTCTCCTACTTCATAGGACTTTTCTAGCAGATACAAATGGAGGCAGTATTGATAACTAACTTAATAAAATTCTAAAGACTAGGGGTGGGCAGCTCAAGTTGACATTTTAA
>NW_008687616.1:37071-41507 GCF_000695815.1 Acanthisitta chloris | reverse complement strand
TGACAGCTTTGCTACAGACAGAAACTTAATTTCCTTAGTTTGGATAAATTCCAAGCAGAGCTAAAGCATTTTTGCAATCCTTTTATTTCTTACACAAAGCAAACAGTTTGCTTCTGTTTACTTAAGCACATTAAGGTGAGAAAAAATCCAGAGGCTTACAGGACCACAGCTGTCTGTTCTTCAAATAATGGTTCAACTCTTTGATGAAGGGTGGTATTGTTTGCTTTCTGTGCATTGCAGGTTAAAATGAATCAGGTTGTTAAGTAGGACATAATTTCTCTAGGGATGGCACTTCGTGGTTGAATTAAAGGATAAATAAAAATGCGTAGATCATTTAATTTATTTTTCCCATTTCCCAAATACTTTGCTATTTAGCCTAAATCAGGGCTTGAGTTCACAGAGTTTTAAATTGGGCAATATGATTCTTCAAAATTATAAGCAATTATAAGTCTATTTATTTCAGCTTAAGGTCTCTTTTAATTTCCCATCTTCACATGTTTTAAAGGCCTGATAGTCTGATTCATTACTTTCATCACATGTCATCACCCATGTGTGTAGTCCTGACACAGATGGTCTTAATTCATGCCACCACTTCCATTGTCTTCATTAAGATTACCTGACCAATTAAGAGCTGCCTATATGAATAGGGCTTGTAAGGCCAGCTTGTTTCACTCACCTACCTATTTCTTCCTTCTGCACTCTTTGTCTTCCCTGTCCACAAGAAATTCTGTCTCAGCACAGAAATGTTCTCAGCAGAATGCTTTGCAGCGCTGTTTATTCACCTCTACAGCCTAGGTTACTATATATAAGAAAGAGCTAGTTTCCTATGCGAGTGGTGAGACACTGACACAGGTTGCTCACAGAAGAGGATGCCCCATCCTTGGAAGTGCTTGAGGCCAGGTTGGATGGGTCTTTGAGCAATCTGAATCTAGTGAAGATGTCCTGACCACAGTGAGAGACTGGAACTAGTTGATCTTTAAGGTCCCTTCCAACCAAAAGCATTCTGATTCTGTGATTCTAACTGATCTGTGCAGCTCAGAACCTGAGCAAAGGTAATCTTAAATGAGACTGGTCTGTCATTTGTATAGTATATGGTACTTAATCCCTGAAAATATTAGATGAAGAAAGATTAACCTGTCCAAATAAGACCATACTTGTGATCTTACAGAAAATCTTATGTATCTCCAGATGAACAAATGACAACTTGAGGTATGGATGTATTTATGCAGCTCCAACAAACCTTATTGCCAAAGAGAGTAGGCATCCAACAAACAGACCTAGTTTTTTGTGGTTCTCTGAGGTTCTCTAGAGAAACATTCATGTCAACAGGGCTGTGCATATGCCTTACTTACCCTCTACTCAGCTGCAATAAAAGAATGTCCTCAGCTGGACTGCTGTGGGCACTTTGTATCTTGAAGCTCTGTGTTCATAGACGACTTTGGTGTAGGAAGGAGTAACAGATGGGGTAAAATTTGTAATAGTGGAGTTTGGAAGTATTATCATTCTATATCAATTTGTGGAACATGAGCACCTTTAATCTTTAAATTTTAGGAAATACTAGTATCAAAGAGATATACTTACATATACACAAACCTACATAGCTATTGGCATCTGTATCACTGGTATAAGTCCAAGAAAGGTGCTTGTGATGTACAAAATCCCATAAATAAGAAGTTGTGTAACAAATACTTCACTTAGTTCTTTGTACAATTCATCAACAATCAATTTTTTGTTTGGGAATGATGAATCTGAGCCAGTCATCTGTACACTGAGACTATATAGATTTGTGCTAGTCCTAAGAATAGTACTTTTGGAGAATATGGATGTTCAAGTTCAGCAACCATGCCTTTGTTCACACTAAAGGAAGAGGAAAAGCAAACCAATATACCAATTCTGCAGTCTCCTCAGGAAGTCCGTTACTGATGTCCTAAGTTTCTTTTGTAGACCAGCAGGTGTGAAGGACATGTTGCAGAGCTTACTTGTAGAACAGTATTTATACCTAAAACTGCTGGGTGGGCTGGATTGATGTGAAGTGAGACTTTCTGTGCACTTCTAATATCATTATCTCTTCTGATTAGGTTATATTGCAAATATTATCAAAGGCTCACAGCTTATCTGCAGTATTGACATTCCCAACATTGACATTCTCAGGTCAATATACTAAAATTATAATACACTTCTTGTAAGTTAAGAATAAAATTACCATACTTCTTATACATAAAACCTCAAAAAAAGAAAAAAAGATATAAAACACAACCCTTCAACAAAGCAGTACTTGAAGGTAAGTCCTTGGATAACCAGTATCCTTATACACCTACAAATGATAGGAGACACCGAGTTCCTTGTAATAGAGGAAGATGTTTATGGATATCTATGAGACTATCAGAAGAGAGGAGGAATGTGCGGGGAAAACAAATTTTACATGATGAGGGGGAAGTTTGGGATACTTTTTCTATAGGTGTTTTCAAACATGTATAAGGCATACTGCTTCTGAATTAATTCTTTTCAAGATATGAAATGACTGACTACGTGGATTAGGAAAGCACTGTTGATTGTTTATCTTGTGTTAGGGGCATCTGGTCTGTCCCTTTTGGCACAGCACTAGGTCCCACAACCAGGGAAGAAAATCATGCACATGGGGTACAGTCAGTACAGGTTTATTGCCCTACTGCTGCCCATACCAATAAGGTGCAGGGCTCTTCAGGGTTTCATCAGGGCCTTGAGTGCACCAATGGGTTCTGCAACCTTTTCTTTCATCTCTCCTTCCAAGGGTTTTTGCTGCCAGTGCTCAAGGCCAACTCTGATTTAATGCAGCTGCAAAATCTTGGATCAAATTGCTGGGAAAGATCTGGGTGACAGAGTTTTGAAAGATGCAAGGTTCTGGCCTTCCTTTGTTTGGAGCAGCACTGAAGGGTTCTTGCCCAAGCTATATTGTTGCTATATCCGTGCCAGATCCTGAGCCTGATGCACAGTCTTGACTTTATGACTTTGCTTCAGATCTGCCTTGTCACCATGGACATATCGGGTCATCTGGACCCTTGCCTGTCTCTCTGGTTACCATCCCCAATTCTGCTGTGCTAGTCTTCTACAGGTGCTGTGGGACTGACTCTTAGTTAGGGCACAGCTCTGGCAGCTTTGTTGTCAGGAGTCCCAGTTCTCCTTCCCATCTGCAGTAGAACCATCCTCAGACAGCACAAACAAATTATTTTCCTTTTCAATATTCTCTTTTTTTCCTCCTTTTCCTTAATAAACAACCTCTCCTTTTTACTCTTTCTTTCCTCAACTAGTTTAACTTTTCACCCTGATATGATAATTTTGGTCATAGACATAGACATAGACAACAATACACAGTTGCAGCCAAGCAGACCAACAGCATTCTGATCTGCATTAAGAAGAGCATTTCCAGCAGGCTGAGGAAGCTGATCCTTCCCCTCTGCTCCGCCCTAGTGAGATGCTTCTGGAGTGCTGTCCATTTCTCAGCTCCCAAGTAGAAAAGAGATATGAACATACTGGAGGATGACCACAAAGATGGTCAGGGTACAGGCTGAAGCACATGGCATATGAGGACTATCTGAGAGATTAGAGTTTATCCTCTGGAGTGCTGTCCATTTCTCAGCTCCCAAGTAGAAAAGAGATATGAACATACTGGAGGATGACCACAAAGATGGTCAGGGTACAGGCTGAAGCACAAGGCATATGAGGACTATCTGAAAGATTAGAGTTTATCCAGCTTGACGTAGAAAAATCTGAAGAGAATATTATTGCTGTCTCCTGCTACACAGGGGGAGGGTGTAGAGGAAATCAAGACAGAATCTTCTCAGTGGTACAGAACAGACAGATGAGAGGCAATGGACACTGGCTGGAATATGGTAAATTTTGAATAAATACAAGAAAAATGTTTTTCACTTTGATGGTGGTTAGACAATGCAAGAGGTGTTAGAGAGGCAGTGGTATTGCTATGCTTCGAGATAGTAAAACTTCACTGATCACGGCGTTGAGCAAGACTTCTGAGTGGACCTAGTCTGAACAATGGGAATTGGACCAGAAAAACTCTGAATGGTCTCTTCCAGCCTATAAATTTGCATATATTTTTATGTCTAACTAAAGTCTATGGACAGATGAATGCTTTTGAATAATCTCACCCAAGTGAGCCAGAGTCATATGTTTGTTTTAAACCTGTTTTTGTTGGGTTAATTTGAAACACAGATACCTTAATTCTGATTATACTAGCAGCATGCAATTTTTAGAAAAATATTGATTGTAATATTATGTGTACATATGTAAGCATCTGTGATACTCCATTGCAGCAGAGTATTATATCTAAATCATGATGTGCAAATATTTATGCACTTGTGTAGTTTGTAGTCCTCCTATTTACCACTTTAATAATAACCTTATAAAAATGTGTTTCTTTTTTTTTTTCAGTCTGAAGTTAG
>NW_008687616.1:0-37051 GCF_000695815.1 Acanthisitta chloris | reverse complement strand
TACTTTAGTGGAGTTATGGCAACACATATAGCGGCTTATGTGTAGCTCAATACTCTTGCTTAACAGATGTCTGATTTAATTACAGGCACCTCATACACATTTTCATTGGTGTCATGAACCTACCTCTATGGTTTCAGCATTTCTAAGCAATGTTGCAGCCAGCTAATTCAGTAGAAACACATAAAATGCCAGTTTTCTTTCACACACAGCTTTCCTTCCCGCTTCCTACTCCAAAAAACAGTAACACAATACCATGTCTTTCTCTGTCAGCTAGTCATATGTCCATCCTTGTAACCTCACTCCAAAATATTTTTGCTGCATGATTAAAGGAAGGTCATGTTTCATTGAAACAGTGTTTGCATTTCACTATTGGATGAGTTGTGGCTAATGTATTTCACTACATAGCTGAGGGTCCCAGGAAAACACTAATAATTTTGTCTGTATTAAGTCTTCAAGATGCTGCACATCCAAAACTGGAGTGAACTGAGTTGTCAGTGTAGTTCTGTGAGCAGGGCACTAAGGCAAGAATGGAGAAACTGAGGAACTGTTTTTTCTGTTCTGCCTTGAAAAAGGAATGCCAGTGACTCAGGTTCTCCATTTGTGAAATGAATGCTATACATTTTCCTTTCTCCAAAATAAGCTTGGGCAGTAATGGAACAATTTAATATGTTCTTTAATAAATTTCAAATTATCTAATAACTCAGAATATTTCAGTGTTCTGTTATACTTCAGTAGCTATTCTCCTGCTTCAGAGAAGATAATACTTGATATTCCAAAATGCTTCAGGAAAAGAAAAACAGAAGGATGTGTTTCTGTAGGCATCAAGTTTAATCATGAGAGAACTGCTAAAAGAGTTATCAGTACCAGAGAAAAAGAAACTACTCCTTATTCAGGGAATAAGCCACATCTATACTGCAAAGATGGCAGAGGCTGAGAGAGGGGAAGCAAATCCTTTACAGTCCATTTTATTCAGCTCTTCTGTATAAACAGATCGAGAGTCTGAGCAGTATGTAAATCAATATTTTGCCATGACTCAAAGCGTTTTACTGAAACAGCAGAAAAAAAAAGCAGAATAAATATCATGGTACATTTATATTAAAAAGAGAACTATTATTTATTACTTCTATGGCATTTGAGAGCTAGAATCATGAAGCCCAGAATTTGGGTGGCATGAGAATATGGCTGGTTCTTTTCCCTGCCATCCTGTATCCTCTTAATTAATCCTTTTTGTACCTGTAGAATCATAGAATCATAGAATATCCTGGGTTGGAAGGCACCCACAAAGATCATAAAGCAGTCTGCAAAGCTGAGGTGTGTTAATTGGATAAAGTGACTGCAACATGAGATAATAAAAGGCTAAAGTGCAGTATGGTGTCTTGTGTGAGGCATTCAAAGGGGCTGTCACTATCTAAAATGAGTATGTGAGACTGTGGTGCACATGTATTGGAAAATAAAATGCTAATGCTGCAGTCTGCAGTTCTACACTGTCATCCTGATTTTTTGTGGTGTTTGATTCGCAGAAGACATTGCTGCTCCAACCAATTTCAACTAGAGTGAATGGAAACTACATGTAGCTGAAAAATACAAATTACACGAAAGGATGTAATTAAAAGCCAAAAGGACAGAGAGTCAAATAAAGGTGTCTACTGTGTCATATCTGCCACAGACTTTATGCGAGTCAGACAAGTTAACACAGGTTCCTCATTTTAAAAAAAACAGACAACAAAACCACCCAAATAGTTTCCCCACTGTTTCTTTTCCACTATTTGTCCACATGAATATAAGCTCTTTCAGTCCGAGACTATCTTCTGTAGTCATTCAAGGTGCTATAAATGAGCTCTTTCTTTTCATTAAAGCACCTTTACACAGTAATCAAGGAAGACCATGACTCATTATTAGCTTTACCATCACTTATAGCATGGCAGTGGTGATGAGTGTTATATACTTTATAATTCTGAGGGAAGATGTACCAAAATAAAGCATTTATTAGAAGCCAGATAAAGATATGCATTTAACCAGAAGTATCGGGAGAGGTAAAAGTTTGCTTATAACTTATCCCTAAATTACCAATGGACATAAAAGTTTAGTCCTCTTTTACTTTAGTGCTCAAAGGTTGTAGAATGTGTTTACATGTACACTTAGACCACTGGGTTAAAATAAAATAACATGAAAATTTTATCTTGCATCTGATACCCAGCAACCAAGAATTTGCTTAATTGAATTTGTAGGTCGGACCCTTTTTTCACTCTAGTCAATTCTCCATCGATCACACTAAAGTGGGGAAGGGAGCAGTGGGAAACTTTCACATTCAGAGTTATGTGGAGATGTTTTCACTCAGATTAAACTGGGACTCAAAAGTGGCTATTTATATGCATGAGACCAACACAAAGTGCGGATTCTGCCTCAGGATTAAAGCATTTAGTTTTTCAAGAGGGAACAGTTCATTGATCAATGCTTTATGCCCACATTTCTCATTTTGATAGAGCTTTGCCCATGAACTCTCATTAGATGTCCTGATTCCAACTTAAAACTTATATTTGATTTCAACTCCAGCAGTAAGATGTCATGAAGGAAACAGATTGTTCCATATATTCATCTAAATACAGGTCAAAGCTAGGTATATATCAACAGCATTTCATCATCAATAATGTGTGCCACCAAGACGAATTGATGCTGAGGGCTGTAATTTCTAATCACTTGGTTTGTTTGCAATTAATTGTATGCACAGCTAAGTGTGTCTCAGTGTATTTGCTAAGTCAATTTTGCTAAACCAAGCAATTTTACTGTGAAACACAGACACTGAAAAAGTTGTGTTCATTAACATGACTAGTTTCACATGTCTAATATATGGTCTCACAGTTAACCAGTCTGATAATTTAATTTCATGGTACAACTGCTTTATGCTGAATATTTGATATAAGGCAGATTAAAGGTTTGACATTAGAAGATTCCCACCAACATATTTCACTTTCCTGATCATCTTCTGCCATAGCAACACAAAATGGCATTTTCCAGTAAATTTTTTCAACAAAAACAAAGAAAGAAACAAGCAAAAAAACCCCATGGAACTCATTGATTGCAGAATATGAAAACAGTTAAAAGGTTTTTCATCAGACAACACTCGATGATTTAATAGCAATTGTGTGGCTAACTACTTACACAAGTCTGAATGCACTCCTTTCATTATATGGCCTTTTAACAAGTTCCTGCCAAATCTGATGTGAATAAGTTGTAGAGCTATAGTTCAGAAACTAGTTCACACTCATTATTTTCATGAGTTACAGTATGTGCCATTTCACCCTTCAGAAGATGTGTATTTAGGTTAGTTTCAGAGCACATTCTAGTCTAAATCTCAAACTGCTCACTAATAAACACTTAAATATGCTTTATGTACCCAATATGTATCTTTCTGCAGTTAGAGGCTCCCTGCCATATTCTAAAAGTATTGGACCTGTTCCCAGAGTAATACTCTCAATTCTGCAGTGAATCAACCTCTGCAGCTAACCCACGAGGTGTTTGCGAGTTCTGTACCTGTGAGCCACAACATTTCAGACACCAGCTCTGAAGTCACTCTGACTTAAGTTATTAATCTTGATTTGTTTTAATATAAACACAATGTTAGAAATAATCTATCTTTGAACAACTTTGTAGAAGGTTAAATAGTGTAAATAGATCTGTATTTTTAGGACAACAGCACTACATCATCAGTAAAAATTCTGACAAATAAAAAGCTATTAGTCCACCAAAACTGTAATGAGATCATGATTAATAAACACCTCTGAAAGGTCTGCATCAAAGTCAAGGCTTTGCTTTGATAAATGTAAACATTCAGACCTTACTTTGCCAAAAGCTGTGTGTTCCAGTTATCTAGCACTCCTGATTGATTTGTTCATTAGTCTAATAAATAATGTATCACCTTAAAGAGGACAATTCATTATACAGATAGCATGAACAAGTAACTTTAAACAGCCAAATCTTTAGAAGAATTAGCAGTGTTAACAGTGCCATGAAGTCTGTTTGTGATGCAGAATTCAGACCAGCATAGAAACTATTAAATTACTATAAAAACAGATCACTTAAGATAACTTCTAAGCAATGGCCCATGTGAATTCACAATGCAGATCTATCAGAAATCTGATGTGTCAGAAACTCTTTGGCTCCTTTTAACTACACTGTGCTAGAAATTATGATAAGCAATGAGCAGCTTTCTTTATGATAGGCACAGAAATAAATTACAGTTTGTAATATACTCTGGTTTCTAAATTAGAGTGAAAGTCTGTAAGATTTGCAGTGTTGGTTATTTTATTATATGATTTTTCTCTCCAAAGTTCCTATACGGTTTTGTCTAGCAACAAGTGATAGACAAAAATCATATAGAAATCATGCAGAATGGGTCATTTCATCAAGTGCAGGAAATATCATTGCAAGAACTAAATTGCAACTCATTCCAGAGAATTGCTTATGCATTAAAAGATAAAAGAAGTGGAGATAAGGACAGTTGTATTATGGCAACTCATTCCAGAGAATTGCTTATGCATTAAAAGTTAAAAGAAGTGGAGATAAGGACAGTTATATTATAGCAACACATTTAAGGATGAAGTAGACACCATTCCTCATCACACTTTCCCCTAATGGGAACACAAGGGATTATTACTATATTGATTTTATGGCTTATGTTTTTTTTTTAAAAAAAAACTTTTAATGGATGTAATGGTCCCTTTGTTGAAGAGAAAAAAAAAAAAACAACAGAAAAGTGTATTTGTAATTAAACGTGTAACATGTCTGAGATCTGAGACTGCTCAACTTCATTCATAAACTTGAAAGTAACACGATCCAAAGTTATTTAATCAACTTCTCTGCCTCAACAATGAACAAAGAAAGAGATATTTTGGTTTCTTTTTGGTTTTACACTATTTTATATCATTTTCCCAAGCAATAAAAATGCACAAAAGCTTATGCACTCTGCTACAAGAGAGGAAAATGGGAACATTTAGGAAATTATCTACTGTGTTTTACCCACAGTGAAAGTCCTTGGTTTTTTGGGAAGTACCAGCCTGCTCCTGGAAGCCTAGATCAAAATTACAAACCAGACATTTTCTGTCATCACTGACACACTACGTTCCTGAGTCTAACAAATATTTCCTTGAAGCAACATCTCTATACCGCATTAGATTGCATTCCACATTGCAACACCTGTGACTGTGATACTCAGATTGTACCAGGTTCTTTGAGCCCTTGGATATTTTTATTTATTCTTTTCTTCCTTTCCCCCTCCTGAATTGTGGATCTGGCCTGGGGAAGCAGGAGATAGTGAATACTGCTTTTTCTGCTTTTTCTGTCATTATCTTAGAATTTGATCTGCAGGTGCAAGTGGAGTGTATTCTTTTCCTTTGCTATAATAGAAGTTGATGAGCTTGTTGTTGCATACTCAAAACAGTAACAGGGTAACTCAAAACTGGGATACTTCATAGAGAGATGATACTGCCATTTATATGACTTCCACGTTCATTCAGGGAGAGTCACAAAAGCAGTGCCTCAAGAGACAATTCTGTAGCAGTATGGTTTGCACAGGACCCAGAATAACAATGTTAGGAAAAAGCTAGGGAAGGCAGGTGGCAGCACAGAATCTGATAGTCTCATTCAGATCATATGGAAACTTTGACTTCAGGGAACTGTATCCCTAACTTTTGGCACAAGGTTAGGTAGCTTCTATCTGGTGGAATTACTCCAGAAACTTAGAGAACCATTTTTTTTTCCAAAACTAAAGCTAAGACACTTCCTTCTCTCACATATCCTTATGGAAAATGTGGACTCCAGAGATGACAGATCCCATTTGCTTTGGTGGGTCTTCATTGACTCTATGAAAGTTGATAAGCAGATATGGTGCACTAGGCAGAGTCTTATAAAGTTGATAAGCAGATATGGTGCACTAGGTAGAGTCTTGTAGGAAAAAGAAAAACATATTTAGCTACAATCTGAAAAAACCCAAACAACTATTGGTGTATGACATTGTTTCATTTGCTCTGATGTGCTTTAGTTAAAAAATAGAAGAGTTAACATTTTTCCCATTATGACAAAACACTTCATGAAACTGTGTTTGCCAGGTGGATGTACTGCATCAACAACATATGTCTTCCATTATGTTTTGTTTCCATATACTACTTGTTAGTTAACAATTTTATATAAATATGCATATATATATATGTCTATAACCTTATATCCAAGGGATAAGACCATGGAATGAGCAGAACAAATTAAACTTTGAGCACAGATTTCCTGCAAGTAAGCCACAGTGCAAGCAATAACCAGCAAGAAATGGAATACAAGCTGATAAGAAGAAAGCCTGCATTATTGATTTTTTTTTTCACCCTGCCCCAATTAGGTTAGGTAGATTCTGTTCATCTGCTCACTTAAATAGATATGAATGTGAACTCTCTGAGGTATTCCTAAGAAGTTTTCAGTAAAAAATGTTTCCATATCACTGCACTAAGAGGGTTTGGAGGTAGCTGACAGCTGTGGGTATATAAATTGAATGGAAGATTATCGATGTATTTGGAAAAAAGCCCAACACAATTTTGTCTTGATCTTTTGCTTTCCGAAAGAGTTCAATGGTGTAAAAACAACATTCAGTTGCATAATCTGTAGCCCAAAATTTATGACAGTGTCTGGTTGTAGCTCTACAAACAAAGTAAAAGTTTTCTGCCTTTAAAGCACTCCACATATTGTGTTCACAATGTCTTCTCTGCACATCAAGTATCTGAAAATCTGTCTCTCCTTGAGAGACTGCATTTTTTATGACCTTGTGAACTTGTCCCTGAACCCAAGTGGGCAGCTATCCTTAATGAAATTATTATGGCCATCACTGCAGATAGGAAAACTTGATCAATGAGGCCCTGATCCTATGAGGTATGGTTGAGGAGCATGAAGTACTTTGTGCTGTTTGGAAGTCTCTACAGAACAGGGCTTTGGTTTCCTTTTAATTTCCTTCTGTGGTAAGGAAGCTCAATAAATGCAAGGTTTCTTGGTGAAAATAGCAGAAATTGGTGCCCTGAGTAGTCCCTATATCGAATTACTTCACAGTGAAAAAGGATGAGTCACTATTTCTGCATGTGGTACAATCAGCACTTCAGAAGCCTCTGAACAGCAGAATGAGGCAAAATGCTTCTCTCAGCCATGCCAATGTGTGTGTGAAGGCAGCTCTGAGAACTCACTCAGACTGGCTCGTCTGTAGCTGAGAGAAGATGGTGAGCTGCAGAAGGCAGCTCAGTGACAGCCAGTTGCAGTCTGGAAGATAGAGGTTACCAGGTCAGCTGTGATTGCTTTGTGCAATGAGACAGACAGTGGTGGTGGGAGGGGGTTCTCCTGAGCCCTTTGGAGTCATGGTATTAGGAATATAACTAAATTAGTGAGGAAGAGAAAGGTCTGAACATTGTCCTTGGTTGGGACTGAAATAAAAATCCCACAATGAAAGGCAATATGAGTCCTCGAAAAATGAAAGGGCAACATTTTAGAAGTGTGACCATGGGAACTTTGCCTCTAGGACATAAGAGAAACTTCACTAGATTAAATTAACCCCTTGCATTCCACAGGGGGGAAAGCATGCTTTGTCAGAACAGCTAATAATCTGCCAAATTACTCTGGGAAAGCACCTTGACTGGTAATTTCATAGAAATTTCGTGAGGCATAATGGGAAAAGGAAAGATAAGAAGAATCAGTTTCGTGAATACCCGCACCAGCCTCCTAATCTGCTAGCTTCCTCTGTTCTACATCACTGAATTGCTTCCTCTGAGGGGTCTCTCAACCCTTCTTTAGCCAGGTTGCAGGGATGGCTGAAACATCATCTGTAACATGCACTGTCATTTGCTTTTCTGTGTGATGAGAATTGAATCAAAATAATGTCTCTTAGGTTCCACTCTTTAATATATTTTAATAACCTAATAATAGCAACAGTGTGATTGGCATAGGGTTTACTACTTCCATGTACAGAACAGCTAACTACAGTATCTTATGGTCATTACAAACCACACCAGTTAGCAACAGACAGCTTTCATGCTGTCATTTCACTGACACCAGTTGCGTTACTTGCATAACTTACTTACATACTAACAAGCTTGCATACTTACTTAACATCAACTTACATAGGCCAATGCATGCTCTGTTTATTTATTTTGCAGGAATATTTAACCTCAAGGATAAAGGGAACTTTTTTCCTTTGTTTTGGGTCAGGCTTTGGGGCTTGAAAAGGGCTGCGTGTTAATTCTGCATGCTTGCTAAATGAATTTTGAATGCAAGAACGTAGTATTATTGCAGTAAGTTTGCTGGTGAAATGTGATAAGGAGAATGCTGCTCTTCCAGTTATCTGTCAGGGACTCTGGACAGTAAGAACATCACAATGTGCTGCTGCAGAGGCTTAGCAAAAAAAAAAAAAAAAGAAAAGTAGTGGTTTTCAGAAATATTTAACACAACTTGTGGGAATGAAAGCACAAAGGATGCATTCCTTGATGTTCTTCCATCTCTCAAACATGCTCAAAGATTCTTCTCTGTTCTCTTCTTAGAAGGCATTAGTAATAAACACCCAGAGATTGTCTATTATAATCAGAAAACAATACATTTAATTTAACGTATTTAGTTTTGTAAGTGCTTTTATTTGCTATATTGCAATCATTGCTATTATAAATGGATTGCCCTGTAATTATGTTTACATTTACCCACCATTTCCATTGAATGGGAGATCATGGAGGTCAATTCACTGCAACCTTTGGGTATTGCAGACATTTTAAACATCTGGCACTGCATTATTAGAACTGTCACAGAGAACTAGAGAGCTTTGAGGACCTATTATCATTCATGCAGGTTACAGCTGATGAGACGAGCTGTGAGTATGTTTAGAGTGATGCTTCTCTTTTCTTCTTTCTTTTTCTTTTTCTGAAAGAATACAGCACTATAAACATTGTGTACTTATCTTGTCAATAAAAATTTTAAATTAGACAGGCTTGGAACATAAGATGTTTGATCCCAAACTATAAATAGTACAACACGAGTTATCTCCTGGGCTTTTCTAGGCTGATTCAATAAATACTAAAACTTTATAAAGCACATGGATTAAAATCAGCTTTTCTTTCTTTTCTTGATTGCACAGATTTTTATACCCCCAAAAGACTCCTACAAGGAGTATAGAAACTTTCATATGTGGATATTTTATTGTTTCTATGTGTGTTTTTTTTATTCATATTGCATATGGTTTCTTCTTTTTCTGTTAAATATGTATTTTCTTCATGGACTTTTATGAACTCCAAAGTGTTAAATTACTGTTGACTTGAAAATTGTTGCAAGCTTCAGGATCTTTGACTCTGTTTCAGGGAAGTTCTTAAGCACGTTCTTAATTTTGTACCAGACTGTAGATGCTAAGCTTACAAATATAGCTCAGAGGACCTGTAACTAGTCTCTTGAGTTGGGGCTTTTAAGAACAGCTAGAGAAAACAAAATTTTGAAAAGTGTTTACAGCAAATATGAAGATCATAGATTTCTATTCCTAAGAGAAATAAATGGATGACTATTGATCATTGAATACTACGTGATTTAATTAACACAGTTTTCATTTAGCTTATTTTTGTTCTTCTGTTATATAGACATTAGGACCACTTGCAATCCTGAAACAATTGCACTTGCTTTGGTTCTGGAAAAAACTCAACATATTTTTGGCCTCACATTCTAGCCTTTATTTCAGGATCCAGTTTTCCCTCGAAGTATGTATATAATCTGGAAGTAATGGACACTTTATGACATTCTGCAGGGCACAGAGTTTACCTGACTATTTATCTGCTCTGCCCCAGCAATAAGGTGAGGTAATGCGCACAGAGACATGCAAATCAAAGAAAGCAAAAGGAGCAGACAAGTAAGAGGTGGAAATGGTTGAAAGCATCATATAATAGAATGATTTGGGTTGAAAGGAACCTTAAAGTTCTTCTAGTTTCAATCCCCCTGCCATGGGCAGGTCCACATTGACTGGGTTGCTCAAAGCCCCATTCAACCTGACCTTGTGTATTCATATTCAAAGAAAAGCATATCCATCTACTTCTATGTGTTTAGAGATTTATTTAAATTTTTGCTTGTTTGATTAAAAAAACCCAAACGTGTTTGCTGACAATTCTACTTAGTCTGAACACCCTGTCTTCACACTTTGGAATATTTTAATGTATTTATTACAAAAGAAATACATCATAAAATTGTTGTAGGAGGGTTCTGATGGGTAAGGAGTGGTTAAGGAAAAGAAAGCAAACAACCTCCTTGTCTATTCTAAGCCATTTTTTCCTATTCTTTAGAGAACACAGTACAAAAGTACCCAACCTTTTCTAAAAAGAAAAAAAGCAACCCAGGTTAGGTTATCTACAAGTTACAGATATTACAGAGCTACCTACCAGACCATAGTCTGGGTTTATGGATATTGTGTGTAGCTGGCACAGGCTTGTAACAGATAAAGGACCACAAGATCAAGGGCCAGCAATTTGTTGCCAAATCCAGAAGAGCAAACCAGAAAACAGAGATATTTGAAAAATAGCTCATTGTGTTATATCTGCAATAAATTATCTGCTCTTGGGTCTTATTCCACAGCTCAGTAAAATCACTGGCACAGGGCTTGAAGTCAACATTGGTCTCTCCAAGTAGTTTCAGAATATACTGTATCAGGAGATGGAAGACAGTTCTCTGAATGCAGAACAAGATTGAGAGGCCAGAAAAAGATATTTTCTTTTATTTATATAAGATTTTAAAAGTCTATTTTCTGTTAGAAGTACCTCAGACGATATTACAAAAACTAGCACTCACAGGCTCATTTATTTCTTATGGATCAAATGGGATCATGAAAAGAATAAACATGGTCAGAAATGAATGGTCCGCCCCCTGCACAGCTGTGATCTGGGAAAGCAGAGGCAGACAAGACAGGACAGATGGGTGCAGCATCCTGCTAAAGGAAGGAAACTCATCATTAGGCACAGGTCATGCTGCAGACTTCTTGATTCACAAAGCAGGGAGAAATTATCAGGTAGAATGTGTCTCTCGAGTGCCGTTAGCAAACAAAGTCTGTTATGTTGCAGTATTAAGCCCATGTGAGGTGGTGTGTGGGTGCTCCTGGGGTTTTAAACTGTAAATTACAGGGGCATACTAAACTGGTGTGTGTCTACACAGGTAGTTTCACTTAATTTAGCTGTCAATCTAAATCATTTTAACATCATCCCTTTAGTTAAACCATTCATTCTTGGCAGTCTGCCTTTAAGACCTAGTCTTGCAATGAGTCCCTGATGGATACTAGTTGAAGCTAATGGGGCTGTATGTGGTTGTAGGATAGCAATTGCACAAAATTCATTAAAGGATTGGGACTTATTTGGATAAGACCACCTCTGTATCTTATTCTTACTGGGAGTTCTTTACAGAATAATTATTCCTCTTGACTTCGGTGGGACTGTTTATAGGTTAGAGCGTAGCTCAGCAAGAATTTGTTTGCAGACAGGTGAAGATGTTTGTTACTTTGGTGATATTTTTCATTCCATTGAATTCAAGGTGACCAATAATGTATCTGGGTTACTTGAATGATGTTCTTTTTCCATATGAACATGAGAAAATTGTTTTCAGAATACCAGAATGGCATCCATGGAGGAAAAAAAAAGGCCACAACAAACTTTCTGGGGAAAATTAAAAAACAAAACAAAACACAACAAAACCGAACAACAACTACAGCAACCTCACCAAAAAGTATTCTCTGTCATGTACTTTGGTAATATTCCTGGAAGAACTGGGAATAGTTTGTGTTATGATCTTTATTTCTGGATTCGAGAAAACATCTATTTCTCTGCAGATGGAACAGACTAAAATCCAGATCCTATCCTAGTCATATATACTTGCATTTTAGAGAGGAAATATGCACACTTTATTACATAAATGCTATACAAATATTCATAAACTTTGGATCTGGACACAAAGGTATATGCTTTTCTGTCCATGTTCAAGGCAATACAGCTTGCCTGATTAATGACAATACTCAGCCTACTCTTTTTAAGATGCTGACAGATTATGCACAGCAGCATAATGAAATAGATGGAATTACTTATGTAAGTGCTCTCCCACATAAAGGCTGCAAAACTCAATCTTGCCGTGATTTCTTCCCTAGCCCTGCTCTGCAGTGTCAAATAGGGAATCAGCATTGACCCTAACATGTACTAACATATTGCAGTGTGGAAAAACAGAAGACTACTGTTCATGGAGCAAAATGTGCTCTGCTTCACATCATTTTGTCATCACTCAAATTTCAGCTCAGCTGCTTTTTGAGTAGGTTAAATCATAATAGGTGATAGATATTAAAAAATAAAGTGTAAGATTAATACAAATAGCTATGAGAATGTGCACTCATAGTGCATTTGTATTGCAGACCATTAGACATAGATACATTAAGTGTCTCACCTTTAAATTTTGCATGCCAGCTTTCTTAGACATAGAATGAAGGGATGCTGTAATTTACTCAAGTGAGATATATGCTGCTCTTATTCAGACTGGAAAGAAAAATCAGAGAAATTACATTGACTTCAGTGGATTTATTCTAGATTTTCCCTAAGTAAGCTAATTCTTTCCATGCTCTACAAAGCAACCTGGGTATAAGTGGACCATCTTAACGATAAATGATCTAATCCTGGTATCTGTGGAGGGTGTACAAAGCAAGTTGATCCAGGGGATGAATAGCTCCACAACTAGAGATCTTCTGCCTTTGAGAAAGAGGAAGTAAATCCATGTACTTTAATCTCATTGAACTTTATTCTTTGATTTTCCACCAGTGCATAAAGGTAATGCAAAGCATCAGAATATCCGTTCTGCATAATACTGAAAAAGTCTGTCTCACAAATACTTTTACTTATAATCACACAAAGCCTGCTTAACAATATGTATGGCTATAAGAATTCAAATCTTCAGGATTCTATAAGCTTTTATGTATATTAAACAAATCTTTCTGTCAAAGTAGGCTATGTTTTCATAACACAGTGAAAGATTTAAAGTACCTGGGCCTCAGTAAGGAGTCACTTAACACTTTAGAAAACTTACTCCTCCATCATGTCATGAAAATTAATCACAGCATCAGTATTCAAATCATGTCCTGAACTTCGTTGAGAACACATAGGCAAAGGAAAGACAAAGGGGTGATCTTTGATTCCTAAACACATTTCATGTTACACAAGAAAATAAGAGATTCATAAACACTTTCAGCTAGTAAAACATGCATAGAGGAGAAATGATTAAACTGAAGTTGTATCAAACCTGCAGTAGGAGTGTCAACATGGAAATTCATCATTGGAATTATTTGTATTGCATGAAGAAACAGAAGGATGAGACATCAAATCAAATCACCTACTCCTTTTTCTGTAAGAGCAGAGGAAGTTGGCAATGCACTAAGTTCTGGAATTCAAGATATCTTAGCTCCTTTCTTCAGTTCTGCTGCAGACTTTCAGAAAAAATGAAGTGATTTTGTAACGGGACTTCAGTTCTGTGCCTGTAAAGTGAGAATAATTGCCCATATCTTGTCTAATTGGGCTACACAGGTAGAAAAGGAAACATAGTAAGGTTCTTATCTCACTCAGAACCTTTTAGTATTCCTGTAATAAAAATCTGAAATATAATGTTGTGCCTGCATTTAATCTGTTGAGAGAAAAAGAATTTCCAAACAGTTGAGCTGGCATGGTTTGTCCTGTTCCGATTGCCTATCTTTGCTAGACAGTGCAGTTATTATTGGCTCTGTACAAACCTTCTGGTGTCTCTTTTGCCCATTTGGACACATAACCACCTCTTCTGTGTTTGATGTTAGTATTTCAACTTGATTCCATGTTAAGCCTGTTTATTCATCTTACATATTCAATGATGAAAAGCCAAAAACTTTAGCAGATGGAAGGTATCCTGGAGTATTTTCTGTCTTTTCAGGGCACCGATTTCTGAAAGCCAAGAAATACAGAATTTCTGCCTTTCCTGGGGCAGTCCATGGCCAATGGGAATTATCTGCAAATGCTCCAGAGGTAAACACCTTGTTAGATACAGCTGCATTGAACTGATCCAGGGATTAGTTAGAGCAGATTGATAGGGCTATGCTTATGATAATAAAAACATAGAATCTGGGAGGACTGCTGGAAGGAAGGTGAAGGGAAAAGTGAAAGGAGCATGTGCACTCTTTGAAATACCTGGTAGCCCTTATTTTATCCTCCTCTGAGTGGGTTGTAGCAGTAAAGAGGTAAGAAAGTTTTCTTGTGTTGGAAACTGTCTGAAGCTGTTTACCTATAATTCATAGGGTGACAAACAACTTAAGTCTGTATTTCCTCTTTTCAGAGCTATTAATTTAGGTTGCTTTCTGGAAGTTCCAGAGTCTGATTCATACAGAAAGTAGGGATAATTCTGCATAGCTTTCCATGTAAAACATACAATATATGCCCTCCAAATCTTTCCACATATCTAGGGGTTTGAAAGGATCCCACTAATTGAAAAACTACCTTGCCCTTGCTATATACTGGATCACAAATTTGAAATAGAGTTTATAGTTTTTCTTAGAGATAGTCTATCACATGGATCATGGCATTCGCAAGGTGCCATGCATAACTCCATACACACGCACAAGAAAGGGCAAATGCAAGGTACTTTTCTACCTATAATCTATGTCCTTACTCCAGTCTCAGTCCTTCCAACGTTTCTTCTTTCCCATACTGCTGACTTCTTTCTCAGCCAGCTCATGCACAAGTATTTTATTTTCTTTATAATTTTTTTTGTCCTTTTGATTTCTGAATTTTACCCAGATTTAGTCAGATTATGTTGTCTTTTCTTCCTGTAACTGCAGTAAACAGTAGCACAATACACTTCTTTTTTCCTCAGTGAATGCAGGGAAGCCATAACTTCCACATGTCACTGACTACACACAGGTACAGGTTGCCTTGAACTACTCAGGTGATATGAAGCACAGCATGGAAGCCTCTTCAATCTGCATATGTGCAATGCAATGAGTTTGACATGTAAGGGAGAAGTCTTGTGGTATATCAAGGATGGTCAACAATAGCAGCCTTGTCAGCATCCAGTAAGCACAGTCTTCAACTGCAGGGTAGAGTCCTCTGTGTATGTTTCATCTAAGTTACAGTAAAGAAGAAATGTGCTTAAATTTTAATAGAATATCTACAGGCTATAGCTGTCCAGAGAATGTGCAACTTATGTATTGTTTCAGGTTATAAGGTTGTTGATTGCTATTTTATTAATTGGTGCATATAGCAATTGTATTTTAATATTTACTTTATTGGAAATAGCAGTTTCTTAATTTGTTCAGTAAGTGCAGATTAACCCTCTTGTCTGTCCAACTAAAAGGTTTTTCATATTGTAAATCAGTTTAAGTAAGTGTTGCATTTTTTGTGTATATTTTCCCCTTTCTGATTTTCTCCTCTGATGAGATCTGGTGAGAGATCACAGGAAAGAATAGGAGGAGTAGGAGTGTAAAAGAGAGAGAGAGAATGCTCATCCCAAGTAGTATAATTACAAATGTCTTCTTGTAGGAGGAACCTGTCTTCTCTCTGATTTCACGGATGGTTGGGATTTTCCATTTCAGGTTATGGGAACAAATGTGCTGGCTTGTCCAAAAATGTCTATTCCTCTTGACAAGGGCTTTGTCCTAGAATGTGCTAAAAGGACTTAAAAAAAACATTGCAAGATTCTATTTTTGTATGCTGTTTTAAGCCATTAAAGATGATCTATCTTGCACTTTTTATTCAGTATGTCTATTATTTATACATGAAAGAAAATTTTACAGGGCTTGCATGGAGAGGGGGGATCTTTAACTTTCGCTCATCTCGTGCTTTAGGTCAGGACTCCCAGACATTTCTCCAAGGTCCTTCGTTCATCTTGTGAAATCTTATGTCCTTACCCAGAGCCCACAGAAGCAGAGAAATCCATGCTACCAATACTTTATTTTGCACCTAAGGATGTCTGTCAGGTTAAGATCATTCTGTCCTTTCTCCAAACCCTTAGTGCTGTGAAGTATAGGGATGAAATGTGCCAACAGTGTGTTTATTAAAAACTTTCCCTCTCTATCCTGGAACTAATTAATTGCTTTTATTTAGAGTGCAGATGGCTTAAATTGATGCTTGAGTGCAAGTTTATCAGAACTCCCAGAGATATTTAAATAACAGACAGATCATTTCTAGGGGGAAGTTGTTTGGTAAAAATTAATACGAGAAAACAGGTAAAGTATTCCATTCTTTCTTCCTCTTTTAGTCTTACTTTCCATAAGTTTACAAATTGCAATCAAACTAAACAAAACAGAACTGATAGTCATTCTAGAAATGGCTAGAGACTCTAAGTATAATTGACATTAAATGGTTTCCTGTATGCAAAAATTCTCAGCACTAGTTTTTGAGCACTCACATATTGTCATTTACCAATTCCCCTTGCTTGAAAGGAGGCTGGAAGCTGATTGCAGGTTTAAAGCATGTCTTATTTCATTCAAACCATCCTCCAGCCAGTGTCACATAGGACATTCTCACTGAGTATACAAATATTACTATAAAGAAACTCCCATTTTGTGGCTGCCTCCTTAGCTTATGTTTCCTTTGTTTCCAAAGGTTCCCTTTGGATTAACTTTATGATTTTTATCACTGTCTGTAAGAACAATGTTCTGCACTGAGAAGCTGCTGGCTCTGCAGCTGAACATCTTTACTCAAAAGTACCTATAGGCATCCTCTACTGAGTCACAAAGAGAAATGATTCAGTCTATCAAGTGCTTGCAGATTCCTCTTTCATCCATACAAACAGCAACATTTTCTTTCAGCAGCACTGTTAATGCCTTGTTGCAGTCACTGCTATCACTTCCTCAGTGTCACATAAAAATCAAAAGGTTTGTTAGAACAAACTCCAGTTGCTTCCAAGTGCCCATCCTCCTACTAGACATCAAAATGTTTGCAGGCAGTAGAATATCAAACAACAAGTCCTTACATTAAAGACCAAAACCAAATACAAAAGCAACCAACAAAACAAGCAAAAAAAGTAAAAATCTTCAAATAAACAGAATACAACCCCCCATCTCAGACAAACAAACGAAATCAGAAAAAAAACCCTCAAGCCAAACCACAAACCAAGAACTAAAAGGAAAAAAAGAAACTACTGTGATTTCTTTAGGTAAGCACTACCTGTCCTTATCTGGGCAAAACCACGCAAGGATTGATCATAAGGAAACCTGAGAGAATCAGAAGGTCAGAGAGGAAACAAAGATGAGATTAATTTAAAGAGTTGTCCAAGATCATGGAGCAGACTAGTAGCAGAAATGACAACAGCATCTATAGTCATCCCTCTTACCAGTCTGACTGCCAGATCACCATAGGCAACTACTTATTGAGAGGCAGAGTTAAAAAAATACATAATGTAAGTCAAAGAATCATATCTTTCCTGAGTAAAAGACCAGCAGTAGGTCCAGTGTTCTGCTATTCTCCTCCTTATAAATTCTTCTGTGATAACATGACTGGAAGTCATCTATTTGAAAATCATGGAAGTACAATTTATTTGTGCCTTTAGTGTTAGTTTTATAATGAGAACAGTTGTACAAAAAGTCATAGTAAGTCTGAAAGTCAGTTGAATAAAGAAAACAGTGTCACACATCTCTGCCTTATCAATTTCAAACAGCTATTGTTTTCATTTCTAATTACTTACATTGGTAATTGGATGTGTAGTCTCTTGAGAATATAATTTGCATTTTTTTCAATAATACGAAAGAAGCAAGATTCTCAATATTGTCACATTACTATATTTCAACCGTGACCAGAAAGGACTTAGTTTATTTCCTTTCAGTTTGTTCTTCAATTGGGCTTTAAACTGAATCTATCACAACACTATCAGATGTGGTAACAGATTCTGCTGTGCAAATAGTGTAAGGGACAAAGTTTAAGCAAAGTATATATTTCCTAAGAATCTGACCCTTAACCAAAAGGTAATGGATATATAGCCATAATATTGTCCACTGAAGATTCAACTATTTCAGTAGTCCTTTTTTTTCCAGAATAGTTATGATATAAGCAATTTCTTCTTGCTCTTGGCCATCGCTTCTATTGTGGCATGCATGTATACATAACATACATAGCACATATGTTACGATACACATAACAAGAATATTTCTCTAAAGTGACAATTCTATCTCGTATGTCTAACGTAATTCAGAGTCATGAAACAGTTTTAATCTGCTCTTTAAAAAGAAAAAAAGTCAACAAAAAATTGCTTCTGCTTATGATACTTCAAACTGTCTGAAATGCTGCCCTGGATTTTTACCTTCATTCCCCTGCCATGCATTCTTGATGCCATGTTATCTCAATAGTTCTGAATGAACGGGAAGGAGTCTCAACTATTTTGTAGAGAAAGAATTGATCTGCCTGCATCTTGTGTGTGTGTGTGTGAGGCAACAACTATAGGTCCCTTCTACCCCCAGCTCAGTCCGCAATCAATATTCATGTAATTAGCCTCAAGACTTTTGGACCAGTCTGAGCTGAATGAGGTTGCCAGGATGCAGAATGAAATTACACAGCCTTCTTCAGTTTTGTGAAGAAGGAATAGGCTACATAGCATTTAGCATATATAGATCAGCAAGAATGATGCACCTGAAATGTGGTTTGAAAAGGGCAGCAGCCTCTTAAAAAGCTTTGGAAGCTAACTTTTAACTTTGAAGAGAGGCTTGAAAGTTGAAATTCAGCTTGTGGTGTTATTAGGATGATTATTGTACCCATTACCTCCCTGTTTTTATTCTCCCATGGGTATAAAAGGCTCAATAACTCACTTCCAACGTACCTAATGTTAAGAATATCTTCCAGAACTGGAGAGATGTACACATTCTTTTCTATTAAGAGATTTTGTTTACTCTTGAAAAGTCATTTCTTTATATTGTATGTCCGCAGACTTTACTTTAATTGACATATACCTTGAAAAATTATCCTGCTTATGAAGATGTACAATAAACCTGTTGTACTATGTAAATTGCAACTGCATCTCTACATAGGACAGATTTCAGAAGATGTAAACCTGTTGTACTATGTAAATTGCAACCGCATCACTACATAGGACAGATTTTTTCCTCTCGTGAAAGCAGCTGGTTCCCACAAAACAAATAGCATGCATTTCTATGCAGTATCACAGCAGTCACTTAATGTAAATATAATCACAAACTACACTACAAGGCAATTATTTAATGAGTTGGATATGACAAAGCATGTATTATTAACCTGTTGTACTATGTAAATTGCAACCGCATCACTACATAGGACAGATTTTTTCCTCTCGTGAAAGCAGCTGGTTCCCACAAAACAAATAGCATGCATTTCTATGCAGTATCACAGCAGTCACTTAATGTAAATATAATCACAAACTACACTACAAGGCAATTATTTAATGAGTTGGATATGACAAAGCATGTATTATTTTGCAATATAAAAACACAAGAGTTGTTTGTAACCAGAAGGCAATTGGTTTTTTAAATCAGTGTGAAATGTATACTGGAACAGAAATCGGCATCTTGCATTTATTCTGAAAGGAATTTATTTTCATTCAAAAACCTCCAAATTCTACAATATTCTTTGAGATCTACTTATTGATCTCAAACTGTACTAGAATTTTTCATTTAATTTCAAAAATGCCACTGCAGACCCACAAAATTGGCCAAATGCTGTGTCTTTGACTCTTTCAACATTTTGACCACACATTTCTGATAAATTTTCTGGTCCTTTCTTATTCCAGGTACCGTCAGTTCAATTTGAAATTGCCTACCCATCAAATCACTACTGCTAGCAAGAACTTCTTTCAGTTTCTAGAAATCTGATAAGATCTCTGTAGCCCTGATGGACTCTGAAGTCTGAAGCACATTCCTTTTACATTGGAAGTTAACTAATATGTAAGAATGACCCATGAAGTTTGAATATTTTTCCTTGGTTTTTCTTCTTTATATAGAATTGAAATTTTAAAATGGAGATCATGTGACTACAGAGCATTGGTCAATTTATTAAGCTGAAAAAACACATCCCTAGACTAATTCACATCTTGAACACAATCAAGATATTGCTTTAATTTTATCTGTTCTTAATGCTATTATTTCCTTATTGCTTTTCCCAGAAGGCTAGAGATAAAGGATTTATAAATCAATAAAGGCATGTGCAAGGTATGCATATATGCTACATACACAAATTTTCTAGCCATCATCTGATTGTAAATGTTTGCATCCCTATATAAACTCCACTTGCTGGCTGCCTGTACTAGTACACAGAAAATTAATACAGAAACAAGACAATGCAGTATTTGTTACATAAAGCTACGAGACAAGTGTTTTGAAGACTGAACAAAGACTATCTACGTGGTTCATAAATTTTATAGCAAATTCTGGCCTAGACTTGCATTATGCAAAGCTCTTCATGATGAGTTCAGCTTTTAAATATTAGCTTAAGTCCCATCCTTTTGGAAAAGCAGTTATATCGGACTCTCAGGTCCACAGATATCTGTGCTATTTAGTCATGCACAGAGGGTTAAGAGATTAAGCATTTATTTGAATGGTCCTACTAGTTTGGAACCTTAGAAAAGACTGCATGAAAAACTTGGAGGTGGTCTGTCCTGCCTGCTCAGCTGCGGCTCACTTTACTATGATGCAAAGGATTTTTACCATTTCTTTATCATCTTTTATGTCTGCCATACTTCATGAATAAGCCTAGATGTTTCTTAGAGTTTCAGAGAGATTTACAGTAAATAATGATGCAACCTACATGTCCCCATCTGCTAGTTAGACTCCTTAGAGAGAGCATCCAATCAGTTAATCCAAGAAGATTAATTTTACTTTCTTCTTAGAATACAAGATTCATTATTGACATAGAAACTTTCGGTTAATTAGTTGAATGATGGTCATCTATATCTATCACCACTGGCAGACAGCTGGATTAGTTAAGTCCAGGAAAATAAATTCACTCTTGGCACCAAAGTATTAATCAGCTCAGGAAGGCTTGGTGAGGTCACACCACATGGGTATGAAATAAAAATGTCCTAGAGTTGATCTGATTGATGGTCAGGTCTACAGAGTGGAATTCATAGCTTTAATGATGGGCAGTAATATCATGTGACAGCATTTGCTTCCTTATTTCAGTATAAAAGGAATGAGGTCTTACATGCTGATACTTTCACACTGTATGCTGCCTAAAGAGAGGCACTTTTCACTGCTTTTGTATGAATGCTCCTTAAGCAGAACATGAACAAGCAAGCTGTAGGGATTTATGCACAGAAATGTTACTAAGAAGAGCAGGGAAGTTGCATGCAGAAATTCTGCAAAATGCACCTTTTTGAAAAACTTTCTGCTTATATGCCAAGCTCTTATTTATTCCTTCTGTTTATTCCAAAGGCTTTTAAGAGCTGCATACTCCTCAGTGCAGTGTTTGGAGGACCTGATATCAAATATTTCTAACTAAAACTTTTGCTGAAATATCAAAGCTTGTTAGATTTAAGCATGATCAGAATTCTTTAGATTCAATAAATTTTCCATTTTAAGCAAATCTATTGACTCTGTTCACAGCCCTCCATAATAGCTTGATTCTTGTGAGAGAATACTTATCAATGTGGCAATTAAACTGCACTTCTTGATATGTATATGATGATACAGCTATTTTCACAAGTACCTCAGTGACCATGAATTTAACATAATCTATAAATTTAGCTTAATCTCCATCCACAAACTAAGCTTACCTGAGAAAGAAGACATGTGGGTGAAATACTTTGTAAAATTAACAACCCTGATTCTTGTGAAATGAAGCAAAAAAGAAACTGATATGTACGGAGAATAATTATACCTAAGAGTATATCTTACGTAAGTCTACTGATTTGAACAAATTAAAATGACTGAAACATGAAAACTATTTTTCTTCTGGCATACTTACTAAGGTATGGAAACTACAATAAATTCATAACCAGGTTCTGGTTCCTCATGCACCATACCAAGTTCAATTGTGATCTCCATAAGCTTTTTTTCAGTGGGAAACAGAAAAAGTGGTGTCAAATAGTTGGTAGCATGACAAACAAATAAGATTAGATGCATTTTTTGTTTTTACCATGCACTATTTAGCACTCCACCTAAATATTTAAATGGTCTGGCTATCAAACACATTGCATGAGGCAGTGTGCATACTCCTAATAAAATCCAGCTATCCACTTTGCCAGGTGAAATAAACTTCCTTTTTACACAACAAGGATTCACAAGGGCACATGGCTCAAATATACTTTTATCCCTTCAGAACAGGAAGAAGAAATAAAATTGCATATATTTCTTATCATCCAATATATTCTTATCATCCACTCAGGAAATTATTATCTTTTATTAGGAACTTCTTTTAGCTAAACTTATTTGAGCCCAAATCGATAAATATTACACACAATTAACTCTCAATTCTGTGCTTTGCTAATGATGGATAATCATATATATTAATTGGTCTGGAATTTAGGATCCTAGGAAGATAAGTGTTTACTGACTCCTAAACGAGAGACACTTTTGAAAATTTTATGATGTGTGCATTTCTTTTCACTGTAATACCTGAAAAAACAATGTTAGAATTGTAAGTGAATTAGCACAGTGTTAAATGTTACTCTGCATTGTGATATATAGATATTATATTTAGAGTAGTAGAAATAGTGTTGAGTCACATAGATTTGAAACTGTTTTAGGACAATTTTCTCCATATATTTGCACTTCCAGTTTTGAACAGAGTTGGAAGAAAGTTTTAGGGAAACATTTTAAATCCAAGCTTTGTCAGCTTGAAGTGCAGTATTTGCCATGGTCAGTCTTCAAGCAGCAATTCAGGTCAAATATTTTTTCATTCAAACAAGTTTAGAGAATTACTCTATGCCCTCTGTAAGGACTATAATGAACACTAGGCACTAATATAGAGCCAGGAAAAGAAAATTTGATATAGATGTATGCTGTTGCAATTGATAAATTCCCCAATGACAATGGATTTATTCCATTACTAATGGGTTTCCACTAGACATCTTAGTAATATAATTAGTCTGTCTCATAATCAAATAACGGATTAATCATTACATCTTTTTTATAATTTATTTTTATAGATTCTTCAAAATAATTTATTTTCCAGTAATATTTCACAAAGAATTTTCATAAATGTGATGAAATGTCCATGTATCATTTACTAAGTTTATTGGAAACAGAGTTTGTGGCAGGTATTCAGAGCAGACAAATAGTTTGCTGATTTGAAACTTATTCCATATACTTTACAATAACATTGAAGAGATGATTTTCTAAATAATAATTCAATACACAGCCAGTGGAAGTATTTGACTCCTGTAGGAGTTCAAAAGGAATAGTATGTTTCCTTCCACTTGTGCCATAAGAAATGAAGTTGTGTATGTAATCCTTTTATTATTTTCTTTTCTACTTTATCAGACCAATTAAGCATATGCTTTAACCATGTACTAGGCTGGTTTGGTTTTAAAGAATAGATATGTCAGTGTTTAAATGACTTAATGTAAATGTTACCCTGTTTATAGTATCCTTGACCTAGGTAAATATCATGCATTAGATGTAGGATGTGTGTAAGATACATATGCATACACATACAGGTATTGAGTCCATATGAAATTTACATACCGTTTTCATCTCTGTTATGAAAGCAACTAAAGTGAAGCCATAATTCCATTCATTTAGATATATTCAGTGGTTGAAATGGCCTGAAATGCTGTAGTGTGTGGCAATAATACCTAGCGTGCATGCTTCATCATTTTCTCCACCAAAGGATACAAGTCAATAGAACACAATCTGGGAACTCTGAATTTTTATGGGTATGTCACCATGTTTCTCTTTATCAGTAGTTACTTAATGTCATTCAAAGATTCCTGTACATAATTATGTACAACTATATTTGCTCTCTAATTGTGCATTTGAGTATGTAAAAATGAGACACAAAGTGAAAAGAGAGGTAGGAGGATAAAGGAATGTGATAGTCAATAGAACACAATCTGGGAACTCTGAATTTTTATGGGTATGTCACCATGTTTCTCTTTATCAGTAGTTACTTAATGTCATTCAAAGATTCCTGTACATAATTATGTACAACTATATTTGCTCTCTAATTGTGCATTTGAGTATGTAAAAATGAGACACAAAGTGAAAAGAGAGGTAGGAGGATAAAGGAATGTGATATATTTCACTTTTTTTTTTCCTGCTGTGTACCAAATCAATTTGCTCATTTGTTATTGCAACAAGCAGCAGACCTTGCTAGGATTTGATCTTAAAACTTTATATCTATATCTTAAAGCAGTACAGTCCTTGCCTCTACATAATTCCTGCCTTCCTTTCTTTCTGACTCCTGCCTTCCTTATCTGATTGTCTGTGGCTTCCTAAAATGAGATAAATGGAACACGAAAATGAGGAAAATGAGGGAAATACTGGTTCTTTTGATGATACCTTGCCTGTGATATTTGGGGGACATGAGAAGAAAGTCCCTACCCCAGGAGTTTATTTCTGAGAGTGTAGAATCAAATTCCAATTTCTAGGCAAGTTGAAATGACTTGCTAATAATAGAAATTAATTATAAATTAGAAAGACTCCCAAGGCTGATTTCAGACATCCTGAATGAACAAAAGAAAAAGGGGAAAGGGGAAGATGAAACAAGACCTTGAAAATAATAACCCGCATGTCTCTGTGTAACTTTAAATACTAGATTGAGGGTTTGCACTCGTGTCTTCCTTCTGGGTATCTGATAAAATCTAGCTCTAACAAAGCACTTATGATTTCTTTTCCCTTGAATTACACTATGACTTTTAAAGGAATTACTTGTACTTAAGAGTAAGCATGTCTTCTGATTCCTTGAGTTAGTGTGTAACCATGCACACAAACAGTGAGTTCTGTTTAATTTAGCAATTGTGCTGGACATACTTGAAATGTCTTTGCTGATGGAAAAGAACTCCTTAACTTTGTGATTTCCTGGGGTTTTTTTTGCTGTCTTATGAAAACAAAATTATTTAAGAAAGATCATGAGTACATGACACATTATTGATGCCTTGCTATATCATGACTTACAAAATTTCATTTTTATTCATCACAGAACACAAGAAACATCAGTACAATTCCTATTAAACAGGTCTTGCGTATAAAACAGTGAGAGTGAAAAGAATATTTTGATGTTTAAAAATAACTGTATTTTTAAATTTTATCTGACAAACACAGATTTTGTTGCCATATATTGTAGCACATTTACATTAAATACCATAGAAGATGAAGCTTGAATTTAAAATTCACATTTGGTCATCATTAGACAAAACAAGAAATTATTTCTAGAGAAGACTCCAATCAGAACCCTTTTAAGCTGAAAAGGTCCTACAACCAATTGCTTCACGTTAAAAAAAACCTGTCCAAAAACAAGAAATTATTTCTAGAGAAGACTCCAATCAGAACCCTTTTAAGCTGAAAAGGTCCTACAACCAATTGCTTCACGTTAAAAAAACCTGCCCAACCCAAACTCCACAGAGTCTGTAGACAGGTACATATTCATATTTTTGTTAAAAAAACCCAACAACAAACAAACAAACAAACAAAACAACAAAAAAACTTCAGCAAACTTTAATTGTTTTACTAATGTGCCTTTTCATTATTCTGAGCCATTGTGTCTGCAGCAGGATAATGGAATTGAAACAAATAAATTTAATAGTTTCTATCTATCTTAATAATTATTTATAGTGATATGGCAACATCCTCAAACAAAAAGAGTATTTCTTGATTAATGTTCATAAATTATACAGTAATTCCATATTGAAAGATTATTACAGCATTCTAAATATATGTAATCTAGATCTGATACACTTCAAAATGCATTTATTAGTGGAAATGTCATGCTATAAAAACAGACTTAAAAATTGAAGTATTTTGTGGAAAACATTGATTAAAGTTTTCTCATAAGAATATCCAGATGAAAAGTATTGAGTATAAAACACAAACTGGGCTTAAAAATATGTGTTCCTAGCCTTTCTTTTCTTCTTTGTTGGGACATTTAACTTCACCACACTTAGTTTAAATGGGCTTAATTACATATAAAGCTAACAAAATAAATTCTGAAAGAAATTTCCAAATGCGTCAGGTGTATGATCATCAAAGAATAAGAAGAAATGTTTGAGTAAAATACTGAACTGACAGAAGAGAAACATGTTTGCATATTGAACATGTGGAAAAGTATTAGTGAGGAAATTTTAGTGAGGAAAGTAATATAGCTGGTGTTTAAAAAGGTACCAGGATAGTTATTAAAGAAATAATATGGCAATCTTCAATATGACAGAAAAGATTCAAAGGCCTAAGAGGCTCCTTCCACCTGTGTACTGTTTGAATTTCAAACTATAAGATTTTCCTAGTAGATGGAAGTTATGATTTTCAAGTAATCCTAGTGAAAACTGTTTTAAGATAGGGAGGTTTTGAATTATTTCCTCTTTAGCTGCAGAAAGAATTTTTCGAACAGGTGGTTTTGTATAGAGAAAAGACTCAAAATTCAAAGCTTCAGCATCTTTTTTCAAATCCCTAATGTAAAATTTCAGTGAGAAAATATGCAAACAGTCAATATCATCCCTGTAGTAATTTTGAAATATTTTGCCAAAAGTTGCAAAAGCACCATGGATGAATGGAGTAATAAATGAGTAACTTAATGCATAAGGAAAAATAGAATACCTGGTTGTGTTTCAGCACATAAAACTTGGTTAAATTCATCAAGCAAGTTATTGCTTGTGAATTATTCACTGTGTTCTACTGGCTGTAGTTCTTTTTGCATTTAATTACAAGGGGCTACAGATTACTTAGAGGTCTTGTAATGCATGTGCATGACTGCCAAGACCACTAATGGAAATTGCATACCATTGCTGGGAGAAAAGTATACACTTCAGTAATTACATGTGGTACTCTAAATGCAGATGCAAAAGTAATTATCATAAACTGGTACTCTGCATATTGGAATGCTGTATTGGCTCAATACATTAGCTTTCACTTCCGAAGATCATCAGGACTCAATATGTGGTTAGTTCTCTCATGAAATAGAATTAAAGGTCTCCGAGAAGTTTCCTTTTGTTCTTAGAAAAACACAATGTACTCTATGAGTAGTTCCATAGGGAGAAAAGAGTGTTATTAGCCAGTTCTTAAGTATTTTGGTAGAATTTTAAAGGAAATTCATATAACACTTGGATTTAGCTACTGTTGCTTGTCACTTTTTCATGACCACTAAAATTAATATAGCACAGCAAGGAAATTTAAATTCACAAGAGGTTTATTCACATTCTCCTCCTGAAAGTTCAGTAATGGTAAAGACTTGAAACTATGACCCTGTGAAGAGATGAGCAAATGAAAACTACAAAAAGAAAAACAAAAAAATGTGTCAGAGATAGGATTATATATCCAGCAGGGCTGTGAACTTCAGAACTGGATGATTCCTTGATGTAAAATTGTTTTAATCTATCACCTGAAACACAGCAGAACCACAGCATTTCTCCAAAATGCATTGTGAAAGTGAATATGTTCAAAGATATTTGGTCCTTCTGTCTAGTCACACATGGTTAGCATGTTTCCTTGTTATACATTGGGTAGCACTTTTAGACCATTACTGTTGCATAGAGCTTAGTCTGACCTTTTTCCATTCATTTTGGTCTTTTTATACTGTCTTGAATCTCAGATTAACCCTTGACTTCTTTCATCTCTTTGTATCTTTAATGAAGCTTCACAGAGATATTTCAAACTTATGAAATAATAGTTGGCACTAATGTCTCACATCGTTCTTTTAAATTCATGAGTTACACAGTATGTCTTGTGAGTATGGATATCTCCAGTCTCTGGACTTTGCCTTGGTCTGTGTAAGTTGCCACAGTTTATGAGCTTTCTTTTCTTTTCTCTACATCCTCTTCAAGTTTTTCCTGAAGTATGACTTGTATATTTGTCAGTTTCTTCTGCTGATCTGAAGCTTACATATAGCTACCTCTGATCTATCTTCCCAGTTTTCCGTACTGATTGAAGGGGTTTTTTTCTTTATTAATGCATCCTGATAGTTCTAAGTTTAAGACCTTATATTTCATCAGTCTCATCTGTTACCATGGATTCATGAATCACCATCTGATCTCTAATGTCAAAATGCTACAGCTATATTTCTGACTTCTGCATTTAAGTCAGTGACAAAAAATAGGTTAAAGGTTTCTATTTTTGCAGTCCCATATAAAACTACTAGAAGCTCCACTCTTCATAAGATAACAGTTTTCCTCAAACTCTTTCATTAATTTCATGTTGGTCATCTTGGCATCTTTACTTATTTGCATATAATTAAAAAGATAACATGAAACATAGTAATAATTTGGTAAATAACATTTTTGTCACTCATTAAATTGAGCTAGTTTCTTGCTTTATATGTCTCATTTTTTTGTCTTAAATATTTTCTGACTGCAACCACGGCCCAACAACCAAGTTCATGTTTGTTCCTTCATCTCTTAATTCTTCTCTCATTTCTGAATGTTCTTACTCTTGCTCTTTCTCTCATTGCAAGCTTTTTCCCTCTCAAGTTCCATTTCTAGTACTGAGTGCTCTTTTACTGCTTCACATACCTTTGAATTTTAATTTTTTAGCTTTTTGAAGACCTCTAAAAATTTACCATCTGGAGAATGAAGCTTCAGCTTTCTTATGTCTCTGATATGGTATAACAAGCTCAGACTGATTCACCATGCTCTTAGCTTTGTGGTTAAGAAAGGATGAAAAAGGCTATTCTGTATGCTGGAGGTTGCTAAAAAGGCCCAAGTAAGATGGAAATTTTACTAAACCGAAGTTGGTTCCAACATATTTCATCTGACCAAAATACATAGGAGTTCTTATAGCAAGATCCTCATAGAATTCCAGAGACACACGTGAGAAGGAGATGTTCCTTAAGAAAGGTATTAATGAGAGGGCCCAGAGAGAGGAATTCTGGCACTGAACAAACAACCACACAGGAAAATACAAGCAAACAGTCATCCTTGTGCATCAGCAATCAAACAACAGAGTGGTTGGTGTGTGTGTGTGTTTGTATAAAGCATCACTTACCTGCATCAGGAACTGTTTAAGTAACCTATTCATGTCAAATATTAAAATGAAAGTGTTTCTGTAACAGTTGTCATGACCATTTACCATCTGCTCACAAGCAAATTCATTTCCATGAATTTTAACCAAATAAAATAAGTTAACCTGTTACAAGTGATAAAATACTGTAATTAGTTGTGTCTGAATTACAAAATCAGAGAGAACATTTTGTTTACCTAGTGGCAGTTGAACTGGCTGCAAGAAGTGATCCCTGCAAGAAGTGATTTTTTTTCATGGTACCTGTAACTAAGAGTTATTGCATCAAGCTGATTCAGAGATTAGGTATATTGAGGGAATGGATGTGCACAGTGTGTACATCAGGTCTGGCTCTTTCCTGCAGGTAGTGTGAAAATATAGACCCCACAGATATGTGTTTGTTATACAAATGAGCTAGATATTTTCCATTCCTATCAATATGCATTTTGATTAACTATATGAAGTATCTTCAGTTAGATATATATTAAAAGATTGCATAAGTGAGAGGATTAAAAAGACAATTTATAAAAGGAAGGTCTTGTTTAAAATTGACAGGCTATGAAAGTAAAAAGGAGCAGTACATTTGTGTATAGAGCAAATTAACAATGAAAGTTCACTGCTGCTACCACTGTTAATGAGATATTTTATATGAGTATGAATAGGATCTATTTCTACATTAGAAAACAGTAACAGCAAACATTAGTTCCTGATTTTAACCACATAAAGAGACCACGATCTGCACAGTCTATAGTTAATAATTTTGGTCTGAAGAGTTTCTTCACAATTATTTCATCAGCTTGCTTGGTTTTCAATGACACAGAATTAATCCTTACTGTAATTGTTTTTAAAAGGATAAAATACCTTGAACAGTGAAGAATACACAAAATGAAAACAGTATCTTCTCTTCAGGGCTATGCTTATGGAAAATAATAAATGCATCAGCAATGCAGATGTATCAGAAAAAGCATCTTAACAGCAGGGGCAGGGTTAAGGCAACAGCAATCATATACTTTCATGTAAGCATCTTCTGAAGCAACAGACTGACATTGTAGTTGGGACACCAGACTGAAATTTATAAGCTCTTCTGATTAAAGAAAATCTTTGGGTATCTGAAATAGAACAGAGAAAGAAATAACCCCAAATCAATAAAACAGGAGAAATTGAAGGAGAGGTCATGTATTCTCATATTTTGCACATCTAGATAGTAGATACGCTTTTCAAAAATGTTAAATCTTTGGTCCTTAAGTAAATATAAAAGAAAGTATCATTCATTCTTGAGCATATCCATTAAAATTAAGAGCTTTCTTTAATTAAGTCTAGAAGCTTTGGTGACCATTCAGTTTCTCCCCTTACTCATTCCAAAAATATCAGATGGAAGGGAGGCTAGTTGTGCCATACTGATTTCCACTGAAAGTTCAGTGATGCCCACATAAACACTAAAGCTCTTAGTGTTGTCTTAGGACTTGTGTTTCAGTCTTTAGGACATACTTTGAGACTACTTCAAATCTGTGTTGTTGGAACAAGATGAAACATGAAATGATTTGCAAAGGAGAACATTAACATTTTTGTTATTTTGTCAAATCTTGCATTGCCCATTTTTTTCTTTCCCCTTAACCTTTGGGCTTAAATGACAATGTCACTAGCAGATAAAGTAGAGCTCTTTGACATAGCTGACATCAAATTTACTTAATGCTTGATCAGCCTGGAAAGTGTAAAAAGGCTGATATGTCTGGGAAGGAAAGTGTATATGATTGCTGAGAAATATTATCCTACCCCAGGATAGTTGTTACAGAATGCTAATGTCAGAATGTCAATAGGGGAGCTTTTAAACATCAGAAATACACAAAAATATAACTTAAAGTATTTCTAAAGATGGATAGTTCAGATGGATTTTCAACCATTGTTTCTTTTGCCTTTTTTTTTCCCTTAGGCATATTGGTTCCCTTAATATTATAATTGTCTTAGATTTCAGATAAATTAAGTCAGTTTGGTGTACGCAGTTAGATTAGAATAATCATTAAAATTCTTTCATTGTGCAGCTTAATTTGGCTGACATGAGCTGAGAGTTCAGTCAAAATATTCCAGGTAGGAACACTAACCAACATTATTAATAAATGGTAATATAAAGAGAGGAATGAAAAATCATATAGCAGAGGCAATCTGCATGCACAACATTTTAAATATTGTTTGAAAAACAGCAGTGCATAGATTATGTAAGTTTGATAAAATATTCTTTTTAAGTATGATTAAATAGATTTTTATATACATTCAAATATCTTTTCATATATACAGATTAATAAATGGAGAATGTGCCTGAGTATGCATGGGAACAACAGTAAATGAGGTTTCAGATCTGTCAAGCACTTTTTTGCTTGTTGTTGCTTTAGGCTTTTTTTTGTATCTTGCTTTTTGTATCAAGAGTTAAGATCGCTGGGTATGCCTGCTTTTGAGGGGGTGTTGGAGGAGCAGCCTATGTCAGAATAGAATACCTGAGGGGGTGGGGGACAGATGGGGTGTGGTGTGCCTGTAGGGATGGCCTCTGTGACAAGGGAGACCAGGGCAACCAGTCAAGTCCACAAGGGTCCCACCCCAAAGAACAGCTGAGCCTGTCAGCCATTTTCCCATACTGGGCAGGACAAAAATTTTATTTTATTTGGATTTCTTAGTATTTTTTCCTGAAGTTCACTAATCGTTCACTCCCAGTGGTATTTGCAATATAGGAGGGGATGTAAACTTAAAAAAAATGCAGAGTTGCTCTTACTTGTGAGTTTATATGCCCCATGAACTAGTCTAGCTAAAAGATTATCTGTATAATCTGAATTGGAATGAACTTTTGTTTTCCTAATGTTCCTTTGCAATACAAATTTGGACTGATGAAGCTTACACTCCAATTGTGCTTTACAATGTTGACCATGAAAACTTCATTGTAATTGTAATGTCAGATAATTTCCAAGAACATGCTTCTGACGCGGAACAATGTGACCAGCTGCAGAAAGGCAGAACTCTGCCAAAACCTGTCACTTTTCATTTGGTCACTGCTTCCAACAGAGCTGTTCCTCATTTTATGTCTGTTTAGACTTTTCTTTTCTAAAATTTGGCTTCTTGCAGTGTAATAGCTCCATGCAATATCTGCACATGTCAGCAGGCCCAGCACAGGATCATGCCTTTCCACACTGTCTGTTATCAAATTGCTATGAGTGAGGACATGAACAAATGTCTTTTTATGGAGAGGTTAAAGCAACACTGCATAAGAATGGGAGGTTATGGCCCACAACTGGAGGTTAAGACAACTTCATTTCAGCTGGTTCACGTGGCAATTTATAGGTGGCTACAGATCAAATTGGCTGGATATGTGCTGGGCATGTTCCTGTGTTCCAGGCCTATTGCTCTGTATTGCCATAAAGACAGTAATTTCCCATAGAAAGCAGTCAATGAACAGTATGAAAAAGATCCATCAGCAATAATTTTAGCCGTTTGCTAAATTAATATATATTTGAGCTGTTGGAAAATTTTTATTAAACTCAGAAATTAAACATATAGCTCACTTTTCATTTTTCAGTCTTTTTCTCTTACTGTTGAATTTCTCTTTGCCAGTTGCAGGAGTAAAACCCCAAAACAGGTTAGTTTGAATTTTTTCAGTTTCATTACAAAAGTTTTGTGCAGATCTAGCTAAAATCTTTGTTTTGGAACTATAATGATTAATGTTCTGAGCCACAGAAAGAGGAGATCTGAGCCAGAAAGAGAAGAGAATAGAAAACTCAGAAAAAAATGGGACATATAAAATTGAATACAATTCCTGACCCCAAATCTGCTGAAGGAGTCTTTTCACAATTTGATATTTCATATTCCTTCTCCATTTCTTTAAACTCTAGAAACTGAGAGTACTTCATTTTCCCATCGATGGAAAACTCTTTCTTTATCTCATATAATCTCATATATTCATGAGTGAAGGAGGGTTGGGGTTTTTTTCTTTTTTTTCTCTGCATTATTTTTCTCACACTGCCTTACAGTTATAACAGTTTGCAAGACATCACAGGATCCTTTAGTGTGCAAAATTAGTGTTAAGAGTGGAGCACCTTATTTTTTAATTGAAATTGTAATTTTAGAATGCATGTTGTCATCATATCTTGTCACATATTAGTAGGGGTGTGGGAAAATAAATGGATTTAGAATTGTGTTGGATGTACTGATAGAGAAATGCAAATAAGTTCATATTGGCTGATATCTTGCCAGGTTTGCAATCAATATGTTTACTACCTCATAAAATGATCCCAAGAAACAAGCAAATCTCCAGGATATCAGATATGTTAAATATAATACAAGCCAAGCAAGACTCTCTGGTCTGAACTTCTCAGTCATTAGTCAGATTAGACTGGATGCAAAAGAAAAACATATAATGGCTGTAGGTTGTTTTCAGGTTTGAGAAAGAAATTAGCTGCATTACATCTGGAATGAAATCAAAATAAAGAACAATTGAAAGAACTGATGACCACCATCTGCTCTAGGTATAAGTCATGCATGGTTCTGCAATAAATTCTTAGGTATGTACTGAAGCTGCTCATGAAAAGGTTGTACTTGTCTGTAGGTTTTATCAGCTTTTTGGATACTGTGCATATTTGCTATTTGTGGGTATAAGAAATACTGCAGGAAGGACTATTTGCTATTTGTGGGTATAAGAAATAGTGCAGGAAGTAGTGATGAATATTTTCATTCAATAGTCATTATCTTAATAAAAATCAATTTAAATCAAGTTAAAATGTATTCTTTAATTTCAATGACTTTTGAAAAATCATGAGTTTATTTTAGGCAAATAATGATTTTAAATGGCCAAGTGTGTAAAAATTCAGGAAGAGGAGGAATCTTTCCATGAGCTGATCAAAGCCATCATCAGGATGTCACAGAGTCAGTGAGGGTTTTCTCTTCTTCCTGAGAGGACACAATGTCTTCACACTCCTATTTAACCTTTTCACTCCTCCCACCTGAATAGCCAAATTGTTAGCTGAGCTGAACAGAGGTGGGTCTCAGTTCTGCCAATGCACCTCTATTTAACTAGGGGTATTCAAAAGCTGAACAGCTTCTTTTAAAAGAGACTGGCTTCTGCAGCTGGAAGCAGGAAGTACCTTTCTGTATGGTCAGAGATGTGGTTTCCCAAGACTGCTTCAAATCAAGCTGAAAGTGTATCTGATCAGTCTTCTACCCACCAGCAACACAATAAGCAAGCAGCCAAGGAATAACTTTAAACACCGCATGGGAAAGGATTTGGCAAAGGATGCCTCTGTGAAAATAACCTATTGATATAAAAGTTAATAGGATTAAAGAAATACTAATCCTCCTATCTGGCACGAGGGGTGACCCACAGATGTTGTTTCAAAGCAAGAAGGGATTGTAGGAGAACACTGGTCAGAAGGAGGAGCAGGGCTGCAATCCACTGAAGCATTACTGCAGAGGAAAATGGAAATCTGTCCAGAGTGAATAGCAAAGGTTACAGAAAACAGGGATCTTCATGTCCATGGCCAGAAGGGTGTACTACTGCAATTTCTATTTTGGAGTTTTATTTTTATTTGCATTTACTACGTAGACCTAAGCAACTTTTGGCAGCCTAGGTGAGAGGAAATCAGACTAGTCACAGTAATGAAGTTACATGCATTGCATGTGAAATATTGCATAAAGAAAAAGAGACTGAAGACGGAGAATAGAAATAAACTCTGGATAATCTTTGATAATGGAACCTTATACAAATAGAGTTAGCAATGCATTCTCAATGCTTTCTGTGGCCCTCAGACTGCAAAAGAAAAGACTATAGACAGCAGAATAGAATAAATCTGTTCTTTAAGCTACCTATGTGATCAATTGTACAACCTGATCAGTTAGCTTTTAATTATCAAGAGGGTTGTTTTCCCTAGCTTGCCATGTTGCTTGAATGATTTATTTCCAATACACTGTATTGATTTCCAATAAATTTACCATTTGAATTAATTTGAAACATGAAATAATGACAATAGCATTTGCTTCCTTAGGTGTTTTGCTGCTTATTTGTGCACAGTTTTATTGAATTTATGCACTACAAAAGGGAAACAACAGAAAGAAGAAGATGATTGCAGGCCAAAAATTTAGTAGAGAGATAGAGAAATGAAGGAAGAGGATCAAGGGCTTGTGGATAAGGAGACATAAAGAAAAGGAAATATTTGAGTGTTGTGACATGGTCATTGTATGCATAAGGCAAGGTGTACCAGGGCTATGTGGATATGGTTCTGAACCAGCAGTCTCCTAAGCATGAACCAAGCTGGCTCTGCCACCTGTCTGAACATTTTTCTGCATGACTGCCTTGCAGCTTGTTGGGGGACTGCCTGCACACTGCATGCAGACAGGCAGACCAACCTGCGCTATGGCATGCAAGTCCACCTGGCACCCATAGATACCGAGCCTTGCATGCTCTGGAGAGGGAGCCAGCCATAACTGAGCACCTGTCTGCAATCTTGTGCTATGCACAGTGAATAAAGCCATCTTCAGCAGCTGCTGGGAACACCAGATTGTTCCTTCCTGTATCCCAGCTTGCAGTGATATTGCAGCGCTATAACATCCTTGGACTCATGCTTGCAGTTCACACCTGGTGTGCAGAAGGTAGTTTCCTCCCTGGAGCTATTTTTGGAAAGAGCATGTATGGGTTACATTTCTGCCCTTTTTTTGGTCTTTCTTTCTAACAGCTACAGTAGCATAGCTTGGTGCTGCAGTGTCTCAGCAATAGCGCCATAAGAGGATTGTACTTGACACCTTCAGTTTGCTCCCTCTTCAGGAAGTAGTTTCTTCTAAATGGATCACGATAGCACTGTTTTTTCTTCTGATTTACATTTTTTTCTTGCAGTCAAACTCTAAACAATGATAAGTGGTCATTGCAGAGCTGAGATATGCAGGAAGATTCCAGTTAGCTAATTTTTTTCCATGCACAAAAGTGCAACAAATGCCCATCTATTGGTTAAGTTGGTATTATTTTTATATAGTTGCGTTTTGTAGAACATTCTGCAGTAGATAAATTGGTTACATATTTATTATTCACACGAATTTATTCATAAAAGGTAGGATATTGGACTTATCATTTCTGCAGTGTAGAAAATAGGCGAAGATTATTACATATTGTAGCTCAGTGAGATAAATGATTGTGCAGTAGTTAATGGTCCTTCCCTCTTCCTGGATGCCTCAAAAGTTAACCCTGTCCTGGCCAGAACCAGGACAAGAGTATAGAAAATGTCATAATTGCATGGATCACTTTGTTGTCGTAATTTCCTGTGATTTGAGGTGTTCGATATTTTAATATTTTTAAAATAGATTTTTGATATTATTTTTCTCTGATAAAAATGAATAGAAGTACATAAAACCTCTCAAATGAATTAGGAAAATTTATGCAGTAGAAGCCCTAGAATATCTGTCTCAAGCCAGACATGGAATATCTTCATTCATGTCTTTAAAGGCCAATTGAACAAGACAATTCTCTATCATGAGTCGGTGTATCTGAATACCAGTTTTGTTCAAAACATGACTGTTCAGCCTCTTTATCCTTTCTTTTGGTTGAACAAGACAATTCTCTATCATGAGTTGGTGTCTCTGAATACCAATTTTGTTCAAAACATTACTGTTCAACCTCTTTCTCCTTTCTTTTGAGAAATTGATCTATTTTCCTTTTTTGAATAGAAAAAATATCTTAAATGTTTTTGTAAAAGATGAATATATTTTATTTTCTATTTACTACAGCAATAGGACATAGAATCATAGAATGGTTTGGGTTGGAAGTACCTTAAAAATTTTAGTAGTACAGAATGCCAAGCTTGTCTTAATCTATTAAGAAATGATAACATCCTAGACACTCATACCTGAGAAGGACTCCGCTACCCCTTTAGGAAGATCTAGAGTGATAACTTGGCCCAGCATAAGTCACTGCAT
>NW_008687615.1:2356-3194 GCF_000695815.1 Acanthisitta chloris | reverse complement strand
CAGACTTGGCCTGACCACCTCTGGTGCTCAGGGGGTCCGAGGTCACAGCCATCACAGCCCCCACAGACGCTCAGATTTGGGGCTGGCCCTGGAGAAGAGCTGTGATGGGGCTGGATCCCCCAGGCCCTGTGCCTTCTACAGAGCCCCCGGCCCTCACAGCTGTCCCCCAGAGGGCTGGGGCACAGGCCACCCTCGGGCTGGGGTCTGCTGAGGGACCTGCAGGGCTGCTCACAGCACCCCATTCTTTCACACACTCAATCCAAGAGGATCCCCAAGCCGGCGCTGGCTGCAGCTCCCGGCATCTCCTCCGTGGCTCAGATCATGACAGCCCGCTGGCCTCCGTTACTTCTTGACGGCTGTAATTAATTGTTTACTTTCTCCTGGTGCGGGGCCAGCTGCTCCACAGCGCAGAGACTCCCCGGCCTGACCTCACAGGCAGGAGGGAGGCTTGGACCCTTCACACCAGCCCCACCAGCGGCACTGATCTCTGCCCTGCAGCTTCAGCCAGGACCCCTGGACCTGGCATCCCTGGGGAGCTGCAGCAGCAAAGCCCTGCCTCTGTGGCAAGTGGTACAGGATGGCTGCAGGGAGGGTGGGCAGCTCAGAGTGGGCACCCCCAACCCAAGGCTCTATGTGGCAGCCACTGCATGGGACTGTCCCTGCCCAATTGCAGCAACACCAGCCCCTCACCCTTCCATCCCCTGGCCCTGAGTGGGAGCTACTGCTGGAGCGAGGGGCTGGCCCACTCCCAAGGGATAGGACTGGGAGGCAGGGGCTGCAGACAGGATGCAGCAGGCAGAGCTGTCCTTCCAGGTGAGTCTGAGAGGTTAGCAGAGTC
>NW_008687615.1:0-2323 GCF_000695815.1 Acanthisitta chloris | reverse complement strand
GTGGGCCAGGGTCCAGCCAGCCATGGTGAGTGCCAAGCGCCAGAGGATGTTTTTTTTGCAGAAGGCCACAGTGCGTGGGCTCGGCACAAGAGGGATTTTCCTACTAAAACAGATGGGGGGAGGGAGCACGTGAAAGACCACTAATCCCCTAATCCCTGGATTATGGCTCCATTTCAGGGGCTGGGATTTGACGGCAGCACAGGGGGCTACGCTATCAAAACTGCAATGGTTTAGCCCATGTGCAGGGTCCCACCAGCACGAGGGGACAAACTGAGGGTGTCTCTGGGGCAGAGAAGAGCGAGGGGGCTTGATCTCCTAGCACAGCACTGATCTAACCCTGGCCCAAATGCCCAGGGCTGGGGCACATGCTCCAGTGTGCTGGGAATGGGGTAGTTTGGCATAGTTTGGGCATAACCCTGCCCCATGGCAGACAGAGCAAGGGCATGGGGATGGAGGAAGACAGACTGTTTTCCCTGGCCATGGTGGGGGATCAGCTGCAAGTGGCCCCCGAGCCTCGGTAGCAGGCAGTATCCTGGCACGGGGCCAGGCAGAGCATCAGTGCCCCACTTAACTGCAAGAGGCTGCCCAGGAATGACGAGGGAGAGCAGCGTGACTCCTCTGCCAAGCCAAGGAGCATCCCTGCAAAGTGTCCTGCACCCCTGCAGAGCCCCCTAAAATGTCCCAGACCCATCAGGGTAGAGCCTGTGTGGAGAGAACCCTTCCTGCAGACATTTCCAGGGCCAGCATCCCAGCCACCAGCCTCACAGCCCTGTCCTGTCACCGGCAGCGGTCAAACCTCCCAGGAGTAAGACACGTGCTGGAGGCACTGGGAAACCTCCTGAGGGCAGGGAGCGGGCAGCCTGGAAGTGTGCTGCCTGGGCAGTGAGGGCGGCCACGCTGCGGAGATACCGGTCAGCACATTGCACTGCCTGCTGTGACCCCCAGGCACCATCAGCAGCCTGCCCACCCACATCCTGCCAGGATGGGACACCCCGCGCCAAGGGCTCGAGGGCATGAAGACAGGCAGCCCCCAGGGAAAAGAAGAGCTGGGGCAGGAGAGACTCCAAGAGGAGAGAGGAGTGGGGGGAGTCCAGAGGTGCATGGGGCAGGAAGGCAGCAATGTCCAGCCAACAGCTGTGACAAGCGGTTTGCATCATTGTGTGCCCTGTACCACTCTGTCCTGACATCCTCACAAGCCCAAGGGCAACACATCCTGCAGCACCTCAGCATGAGGGAGCTGTCTTTTTCATACCAGTCCAGACAGGTCAGGGCCCTGCCACCAGCACTGGGGCACAAAGAGAGCCTGGAGGTGACGGGTGCCAGCTGGGACCTGACACCAGCTCCAGCAGCAAGACGGGACATGGAGGGAGGGACAGTGTCCCGTGAGGCTGGAAGTGGAGCCAGAGGAACTGTTGCAGCAGCCCAAGGCCAAGAGCAGAAGGGCAGCAGTGGGGCGGGGCAGGAGGCTGCAAGGCAGGGCAGGCAGGAGGCCACGGGGCAAGGCAGGAGGCTCCTGCGTCACGCGAGACCAGCACCGCGCGCAGCTGGCGCAGCGTCCCCAGCTGCCCTTGCCCAGATGTCTTGCCAGCAGCAGGGCCCCAGCAGTGGGCGGCTGGGCAGCCTGGCACAGGGATCAGTGGAGGAATTGGCCTCCTCCCACCAGGCTCTGCTCCCAGCGATGCAGCTGAGGAGCCCCCAGGCAGCCCTGTGCTGGCCACAGCACCCTGGGGACACTGGGCAGCCACTGCTGAGAGAGGGCTGGAGGGCTGGTGACAGCTGAGGAGCAGCTGCAAGGCCACCACCGGCTGCTGCTGGAAGAGTTGGGTGTGGGAGATTGTCCTGTGTTCCACATGGCACCCCTCACCCAGCCCCACAGCCTGTGCAAGAACCCCCACTCTGGCACTCCAGTGGAGCACCCTCGGTGGGCTCAGTAGCATGGAAAGGCCTTGGGAAGGTGCTGCAGGCAGCATATGGGGCTTCAGCTGCTGGGAGCATCTCACCCTCCATATCATTGGCCCCTATATGGCAAGCTGAAGGCTGGGGGAGATGAGGAGCTGAGGGAGACTCCTGAGCAACTCTTGCCCCTGGCATGCACCCCTCTGTGCCCAGTGCCTCGATCGGGGGCCTTGCCCCCTCCCTTACCCCCCAGCCCCTCTAGACAGTGGTCCTTCAGGGGGTTGTAGCCAGGGCTGTTGGGGGTCCCTACTCCATCCAAGCGCCCTCCCACCCTGGGCCAGCCCCACACGGCTGCCCCAACACAGCCCTGACTATGGCCCACGGCCCTATGGCCCCGGGGAGCCCCGGGGGGCCGGGAGAGAAGCTG
>NW_008687614.1:30497-79739 GCF_000695815.1 Acanthisitta chloris | reverse complement strand
GTGTGCCCGCGGCACCTGCTGGAGGTGCTCCCAGGTGGGAGCTCCTGTGCCCCCGCCCCGGTCAGGGTGTCTCAGCGCTGTGTGTGCCCCGTCCCGCGGTCACCCGGCTGGGCCTGGAAATTGCCGCTCTAGGAACGTCTGAGGAAGGAGGGGAAATTTAGACTAGGTACTAGGAGATGCTGAGGGAGCTGGGGGTGTTCAGCCTGGAGGAGGCTCAGGGGAGACCTTCTCACCCTCTACAACTCCCTGACAGGAGGTTGGAGTCAGGTGGGGGTTGGTCTCTTCTCCCAGGCAACCAGCAGCAGGGCAAGAGGGCACAGACTCAAGCTCTGCCAGGGGAGGGTTAGGTTGGATATTAGTAAGAGATTATTTACAGAGAGAGTAATCAGACATTGGAATGGGCTGCCCAGGGAGGTGGTGGATTCACCATCCCTGGATGTTCTCAAGCTGAGACTGGATGTGGCACTTAGTGCCATGGTCTAGTAACGACAGTTGGGTTGGACTCAATGATCTTTGAGGTTTTTTCCAACCCAATTCTGTGATCCTATGAATCCTGTTGGAGCCGGATGGGGCTGACCCCGCAGCTGCACCCCTGGTCTCTGCTGCCAGCGCTGCGCAGCTCGAGGCGTCGGTGCTGCTCTCCGAGGCTCTGCTCGAGCTCCCGGAGTCCCCATGCCCTGCAGGGTGACAGTGCTCTGCTCCCCTGGAGCTCGGATCGGTCCTGGCCGTGTGAGTGCTCTCCAGGCCGCTGGGATGCTTTCCTTCCCTCGATTGCCAGCCCCGATAGCCAGCAAGCCCAACAGGTTTGGCGTGGGGGAGATTTTCCTGCCGGAGGTGTAAACAGCAGGAACACACACCGACACATACTGAAGCCCTTTCGAAACAGAGTATCTTTTCAAGGCAGAAAAACACGCAGAAATAGATGTAACGATCATGCAAAACCACACGTAAAAGGAGACACTGCCACTATGTAGATTACATTGGCATCTGAGGCCAAGGATCATGAATACTGGTTTGGTTCCTTGCCAGGTCAACTCATTAATATGAATTTGATTCAGCTCAGATGCAGACACACACTTTTGTTTTAGCTCAAGCACAGAACTGGTGTTGGTGTTGTATTTTTACAGAAGCTGCAGGAAGATGGGTGTTACCTGATCCAGTGTCATTACAGCAGCACAGGCAGGCGATATCTGATCTGGTGTGAAGCTTGCCAAAACCAAATTAGCCTGTCAACATTTTTTTTTCAACAAATTAATTTAAGCACAAAAAAAGGCCAGAGTCAGCACTCTGTTACACAGTATTGACATTTTTGATCCATCGCAGAGCCATAGTGCCACATTTACTCTGTCATCAAACCATGGCCTAACAGGGTGATGTTATATTCACTGGATAAAGAGTGGGGAGGGAGAGTTGTTTACTCTTGGCCCCTTAATTTGTCCCCCTCAAAGGGATGGTCTCAGTTTCCTTACATTCCCAATAGCAGTGTGGGCTGCTGACTTTGGCTATCCTTTGGACTTTTAGCTGCTGACATCTTCCTTTCTTTTATAGGACTGATCTTTTAGCAGAGCATTATCTTCAGTTCTCTGTCTTCTCAACTCTGGCCCTCCTGTAGGTAGGACTGAGGCATCCCTTGTCACAGCTATCAGTCTGGTTGCTGTCTGTCCACAGGATCCTGCTCTGTTCTTTGTGCACTAGCTCAAGCACAAGGAACCCCACACAATTGCTGTATAAATAAATTTCCTGCGTTCACCAAACCTTCTACATTACATAAGCTAAATTAACATATTTAATTATTAACCTACTTGCTTGAAGTTGCCTTAGATGGTCTTGATCAAACATACATTTATCCCGATGGATTGTAAGTACAGAAGGATATCAGTGGTTGGGGCCATGTAGTCTAAGAAAACAACAACTTAAACACACTTTACAAGTTAAATTAATATTCAAATCAGTGTCTATTAGTAGCTCCACAGCATCATTATTCTCCATCTCTAAGCTGTGAAGGCTATTCTCTTGCACAAGACTTGGCAATTACTGCTTATTAAGACTAATTATTTTAATCTATTTCCATGTTTTATTTCTAATTAAGTATCATTAGAATAGAGAATCACTTTCATATTCCTTTAATGTCTAATTTAGTAAACATTCCCTTTGGGAAGAGCATGGCTGCGGTTTGCATGCTAAATGCTTGGAAATGATGAATGGAAGTTACCTAAAACTCAAAGGCAGAAAGTAGCCCTCGACAGCAGACAGATCCTGTGTACTGTTCTTTCAAGGAGGCATTTCATTTTCCACATAAAATGTTACTGTTGGCACTGAACTTTGCTGAACAGTGTTATGCTAATTTAAAAAAAAGGTGGAAATAAACCATTTCCTTGATTACTGTCAAGGTCAGGCCCAGAAGCAGCAGAGCAAGGGAGCCTGAGCTGTGCTGGGGAGCACTGCCTGGGCTTCCCCACACTGCCAGGGCTGACCACAGCAGCTGCTGCTGAACACCTGCTTTCCACTCAGGTGGGCCTACCAAATGACTTAAAAGTCCATTGTAGGGAGTGGGTTAGCTTGGTTATCATAACCAATTCACTTTGGTGCCTGCAAACAGAGCCTTACATGGTGATACCAAAAAGGGAAAAAACATGCTGGAGCAGCAAGGGAGGGTCTGGTGGAGTTAACACCAGCAAAGGCATGATCCACCCTCAAGAACTGCTGTCCTAGGGTAATCATGGTTTTACCAGCCAACCTCCCTTAGCTAAGGTGAAATGTTTGGTTTGTACTTCACTATCTTGTTGTGTCTCCTGGTAAGATTTGCATGGCTTCATTAACTTGGGTCTCTGCGTTTGGAGGAGTTTCACATTTATGCTTTCTCCTGCTGCCTCTCACACGCCCCTACTCCTCAGTGCAACCAGGCATTGTTTTATCAAATACTGCTGCCAAACCACAAAGTGTGTCTCCTGCCTTGAAAGAGAGCTGCCTGATTCTTTGCACTCATGCTGCTCATTTGCTTCTTTCAATGATAATAAAAATATATCTATCACTCAGTGGATCAAAATTAGCTAAACCTCTAAGTCCCCAGCAAAGAAGTGCCAGCTCTTTTTCTCATTTTACAGAAAACGATATACTGGTGTTTAGGTCAATTCCTGAGATTACTTGTCCAAGTAACTTCAAATCTGCAATGCCTTATCCAGACAAGGCAAGAATTTGTTCCAGAACAAAGCCAAAAATAACCCAAACAAATTCAGTTGTAAGAACTTTCTTTGACAGCTTTCTGTGTCCTGTGGTATTTTTTTCAGTCTAGGCTCAAAGCAACAGACAACAATTCCCTCCTTAACTAAGGAAATAAGTCCTACATTATTTAGCCTTGAAATTTAAGGAAAGCTGAAAAGTAATTGTTTAATTAAAACCCAAGGCAATGTGAGAGGATGACTGACTACATGATTTGGCTCTGACAGATTCACCAAATTACTCTTCAAAGAGAGCCTCTAGCGAGCATGGGTTCTCATGACGTAATGGTGCCCTATGTTTTATTTATAAGGTTATCATGACTTCCCTGTAATGGCATGTGAAAATGCACCATTGCTGCTAGGCATACAGCCCATGTAAACTTGGTAGGATTTTGGCAAAGTACCAGCAAAAACAATCTCAGTGTATGAATTAACACCAATGTGTGACATAAATACAGTAACAGGATTTTAAAAGCAAAGGCTTTGAGCTTATCACCAAGAGGCCACAGAAGATGAGTTTGAGGAGAAAGGCAGAGGCACAACAAAGGCTGCATTTCTTTGCCTGTGCAAGAGCTAGATGTTCAAAAGATGACAGGAGGAGACATTGCCATGAAACAGCAGGATGGAGCATGTCCCCTGTGAAGACAGGCTGAGAAGGTTGGGGCTGTTCAGCCCAGAGCAGAGAAGGTTGTGTGGGGACCTCATAGCAGCCTTCCAGTATCTGAAGGGGGTACAAGGAAGCCAGAGAGGGACTCTTCATCAGGAACTGCAGTGATAGGACAAGGAATAATGGGTACAAGCTCAGAAGGCAAATTTAGGCTAGATATTAGGAAGCAATTCTTTACTGTAAGGGTGGTGAGACACTGGCACAGGTTGCCTAGGGAGGCTGTAGATGCCCAAACCCCTTGGAGGTGTTCAAAGCCAGGCTGGATAAGGCCTTGAGCAACCTGCTCTAGTGGAAGGTTTCCCTGCCCTTGACAGCAGGGGTTGCTTAATCTTTAAGGTCCCTTCCAACCCTTAGCACTCTATGACTCTGTGATGAGAAGTCTGAGGAGAAATAAAATTTCAAAATGTCCATCCAGCTCGAGATGGCATTGTGGGCAGGAATGATACTGATTTGTCCTTGGAACAGTAATAGTAATCATGTGGTAATAAATACATGCAAAGTATCTTAGCATTCTTCAGTGACTGTGACCTTTGCCCATTCATCAGCTCATTTGCTAAATCCACCAGCAGCTTCATTTGCTACAGGACACTTTCTGCCCTAGGAAACCAACACTGGCCCAAGAACATCAGCATAAATTAACCTTGTTAAAATAGAGGTTAGAAATACAAAAGTTGCTTGCCAAAGGCGAAGAACATCTGACCCAGTCTTCAGCTGGGGAAATTTTAGCCATGTCTGACCAGGACAGTGGGGCTTCACTGCTGTCCCACACACACTGCTGCACATATTCAGCTTCCAAAAGACTCCTTGGACTGGCAGAGAAACAGAAGTTTCTCCATGTGTCTTTGTCCAGGAACTGAAAGAACAAAACCATTCCAGCAGGCAACTGCCAGAATTTGTATCCTCTTGGATTTGTGTATCTGAACTGATAAGAGGTTTAAGAAAAGAAAAAAAAGGAAGGAGTGAAAACAGTTCCTGACTGACACCTCACACCAGGAAAATTAGGAGCAACTCCCTAGAATTTATTAGGATAAAGCCCCACAGCTCTGCATATTTAAGGTTCTAATAATATTTCAGACAATGCTGCCATCTGTATTTTAGGAGAGAGAATTTACTCTGAAAAGGGATGTGTGAACGTGTTAATATAGTGTTACAGATATTGCCCTGATCCTGCTTACTGTGCTATTCATGTACTGAATTTGGGGAGGAGGGCTGTTATTTCTAGAAAAAAAAAAAAAAAAGAGGAAATACAGTGATTTCCCTGATGCTGAGTAGCTATCACACCCATTCATTTTTTCCTTGGTAGGCAATTTTATGTTCTTGAGTCCATCCCTGTACAATGTCAATCACCTACAACTGCCATTCACTTCAAGTTGTTGCTTTCAGGCCCAGCTGGAAGATGTGATAATGAAAATCTGCTGGTTTGAGCTATTCATGTAATTATTTTAAAAACTTTTTCTTAGAGCAAGAACTTCATAGAGCACAGAACAACTTGCTTACCATTTCCTTCTATTTGTTGGATCTCTCCTGCATCATACTTGGTTTTCCTCTGGGAGTCATTAAGGCTTGATTTCAGCAAGGATACACATCTATCTTTGTGCAGCTCCCAAAGTGAACACAGCACTAGCTTCCAGAGCATTTATTTTGATCCTGAAAATTGCAGGCCTCAGGTAATCATCAAACCCACTAGTTCAACAGACATTACTACCTCAGTCTTGAATCATTAGAAGTGCTATAAAACATACACAAGCTAGAGAACAAACAAGGCAACTGGGAGGAAAACAAGTGTCTAAAATTATTCACGTGGTCAAGAAACCATTTTGTTATATTTTACATAATTATTTTAAAAGCTTAAACATCCTTTCTCTTAGTGGTTCTGCCTGCTGTAAGGGCTTTTACACTTCACATGTAGCTTCAACAGACTTATTAGCTGGCTAATGGAGTGAAGAGATTCACCTAATCTTCAGCTGTAAGAGATCATAAAGGTAAGATAAATGATGGGAAAAAAAGTGGGGGAGAGATGAACTTTGTGGCTCATGGTGTTCTGGACTGGTATTATTGTCCCTAACAGAAATGACAAAGATGCATCTGAATACTTTCAGCTTTCTGTTATTTTTAGGTGTATGGATTCTGAAGAGATTGTATGAATTTAACCCCTCACAGCTAACAGTACTTGCTCTAGATATCCAGCCAAATTTGTAAAGTTACATTTGAATGCAAATACAAAGGTAAATATGCAAACTTACTGTACAAATACTCACTTACCTTGCTTCCTTTAATGTTAATAAGTAATCGAGTGGCCAAACAATTTGAATGTTTCAAGACTCAATATGAATGAGATAAACTGCCACCATGCAAAGTATGAATGTATTTCAGAATGAAAGCAGATTCTCTCATATATGGCAACAGGAAAAATGATTAAATATTTTGAGGTTCTGACTCCTTCATTGAACATTACACTCTCCTTCAGAAAATACCTGAGAACTAATTAGCATACAGGCATTTTTAAAATTAGTCATATTTTTGCTGGGAATAAAAAGTGCTAAGAAACAAGTCAGATTCATAAATGAAAATGTATTTCACCTTTTTACATGCTATACAGGTCATGCAAATACAGAAATCTACAGGTTATACAATGACACTGTAATAAAATAGAATATGACATTTGTCAAACACAATGTATTACAGCAAAACAAACTGTTTCTGTTTGTTCATTTTTTAGGAAACAGATGAAGGACTAATTTGGAAGACACAGTACCATGCTACAGCTTACTGCACAGTCAAAAGAAAGTAGTTCTTTGAAGTACACAAACATAAATAGAGCTGGGTTGTCATAGGTATGATTTCTTTATGCATTGCACAGAATATCATTGGTTACTTTCCCACTGCTGACCTTAAAGAGCACAAGAATGGTGCTACAACTGAGTTCAGTCTACACTGTGAACTCCCTTACATGTGGAAAAAACCCCAAAACCCCCAAACAAATAAACAACCAAAAATGAAGCAAAAAACCCCACATCCCCACAAATTTTCGCTTCTTTTGTGTTAGTGTCCAAAGAGAGTTGTATTTATAATTTACTGTTATGAGGAATTGGACAAAAGTGTCCTCAAAGCAGCACCTGATCTAGCATTAAAGGTTCACCAAAAGAAATAAAGCTAACAATGTATGGCACACGATGTGCAGACCTTGTACATCTTGATGTGGACTGTTCCATAAGATGCTGACAGCATGTTAAGGGGTCCCTGGTGTTTCCTGCCTGTGTCTCAGCCTTTGTGTTTCTGCTGCAACATTCACATATTGTTTTGCTGCTGACTAAATCTCATTTTGTTGAGCCTGCAGGAAGACAAAATAGTTCTCCATGTGATAGAAAGCCTGGTGGTATCAATCAAGTGTCTGCATCTTCACAGGTTAACAGGTTCTCTCATCCTCCTGACCACTCACACTTGGATCTACTACAGCTATACTATATCTATATTAAGGGATTACATTAGGCATTTTGCCTACTTTGCTTACAGGTGTTACACAAAATGTTTTTAAACACATAGTTGATAGTTGCTCCCAGACTAATTAATATTAACCAGTAAGTGCCACTAGTGACTAAAAGTGTCGACATAACCATAACGGGATAGTTCCCACACTCCACAGTCAACAAAAAGGCTCTTTTGATTCCAGCAGTTGTACATTTTTTTCAAGCCTTTTCAGCTACAGTTTTGAATTATACACCTCAAAAGAGTTGCCAGTAACTTCTTATTAAAGACAAAAAAAGATAGGCACAAAACTAAAGTACAGTATATTATTTTGTTTCAATGCACTGTAGGCAAACCCCATCATTATTTACAAGAAAAAGATGTCTTAATGATGTGTGATAAAGCTTAGGGAATAATTATTTCAAAATCAAATGCACAGGTAAAAATCACAGTGAAGTGTTGAGATGAATTTTAAATTAAAAGAAGAATTAAGTGCTTTATTAGCAGCTAAAGCTCAAATTCTAATGCACACTCCATCTTCCCTGAAAGCATCAAGGCTCTAGATCATTGGTTTCTACCAAAAGCAGTCAGTTATTCAACATATTCCCTGGGAAGACAGGTTATATTCAGCTCTGATTATTGAAAATCCAGTGTTCAAGGACTGCAGAAGCTTTTTCAAGTGACAAGCTCATATTTTAATGCCAGTAGCATCACAGGGATATATATCCTCCACAAATTGTTACCTCTGTCAATTAAAAAGAGAGAGAAAAATATCAAGTCAGCTATGCAAGTCAGATGACCTCAGTTTTGTAATTTAGAATATACTCCTTCAAAAGAATTGACTGTAGCATTGTACTTCGAAACTGTCTGAAGCCTACTATGGTTTTTACCATGCCAGCATTTTGGGGCATGTGACTCTACACCATGCTGCAAGTTCTTACAGCAGCAGCAAAGAGTAAGCAGCCACAACACCACTTTCTAGACTGGTCCCACTTTTACCTGTTTTCTTCATGCTAACAGGTTCCAAAGATATATAGGAAAAAAACCACAACTCTCCTCACTATATTCTCAATGCACAAAGGAAATGCTTCCATTTACCAGATGCTTGTGGTTGCTATGATACACTCAGTCTGCATATGATGCCAAATTACAGTGCTGCAAATATGAAAGATTATGCTGAATTTAAATATCCAGGAGACCAGCTTTTTTTTTCTCTCTCCACATTGCTGTGTGCCGCTCCTGGATTTTGTGGGGAAGCTAGAAAGTAATCACAGCAATTTATGGTATCTAAGATGTTTATCACAATACTGTACCTGTATCTGTTCTGCTGAAAAGCAAGGCTGTCAACAGATAGAATTAAGTGTATTTTCCTGTCCTGGACTGTTAAATCCTTCAATCAAGTTTTTGTTACAGTCATCTAGGCTAATGGTATCACTGGACATCTTGGAGTAGGTAGCTTGGCCTGTGAAATCCAAGAGGTCTTCAAGAGCCTTGGCATTACTTGTCCCATTTTGGTCCAAAGAAACACCAGGCATGAGTTCATTCATGGGTGAATATTCAGGGATAGAGATAAGCTCTTCTTTTGAAACTGGGCTGTATGAAAGACAAATGAAAGGAAGATACAGAGTAAGAGGTGTGTAAAAATCAAACTAAACTTCTGACTGTTCAAAAAGTACCACTTATCTTAAGCTGCAGTGAGCCTTTACCTAGAACATGTCCTAATTCAAAGAAAAAGAGGTTGCCCTGTTCAGGATAGATGGTCATACCTAATCTGTATGCCTTCAGGACTAAGGTTTGTAGTAGCTGTGTGATGTGAGCACTCATCTCCTAAACCCACATTTCTGGAACATTATCAAACTGAGTTTACTCATCACTCATTATTTCAGTCCCTGCACCATTCCCTTACCCAAATGTTTTTGGCATCTTTCAAATTATCGTCCCGACCCTGCAAACAATACTTGAAGCACTCACATTTCACATCTTAAATAAAAAGTTATTTCTTAAGACCTTATGATATACTTCAGATATAGAAATCCCAGAATTAAATCTAAGAAATGCTGCAGCTGCCTGGTACTTTGCTGAGACTAGTAAGGCCAGTGCATTTTAGTCTGGAGAAGAGAAGGCAGATGGAGGGTTTCACAAACATTACTAAAACCATGATGGGGTGGTGGGTGCGTTGAGGGCAAAACTGTTGTGGACTCAGCTGCTCTCCCCGACTAGTTTTTCTTATTAGTACTCTCCAAGACCAAATATGAACATGGACTTCTGCCCCAGTAGGGCATTTCCTATGTATTTATGCATATTTACTGGAAATGCTGAAACAGTACATGAGGTTCATTTGGCTTACTGAATAAGGAAGAACTGTATAAAAATTCCATGTTTAAAATTCAGAGCTAACTTTCTCATAGCAGCCTTAAATTAACTGCTTATGTATAAAAATATGTAAATAAAAAAAAATCCTTCTTTCCTGCATGCCCTTTCACCAAAATCCAAGAGTATTTAATACACAAAGTTATTTACTGATTTCCATACATTTCTACTTATTAACTACTTAAAATTCTAAATTCATCATTTTCTTTATTCTGTTTGTATGGAGGCAGAAAAGCTCATGTAGCACAGCTATGCAGCCTTGAGACAAATGAAAAACTGGTGACAGCAGAACAGTATCTCAATAGCTGCTTTCACAAAACTATCTGAGAGGTTTGAGCAAACCTGTATGGAACCCCTAAGTCAGGACTGCAGAAAGATTTCAGAGCCCACACACACACACATCACATCACCTCCTACCAAATATGTGAGAGTGAGAGGATGTTCTGTGGCTCTTGTCTGAAATAACCAACTTGCATCCTGCCAAGAACAGACACCACAGTCGACACCTGACTGCCACGTTGTGGGGCAGGTGAGAAGTAAACTAGTAAAGTATTAATAAATGAAACAGAAAATTTTGTGTCTCATATGAATTCCACAATCTCTATTGACAGATATGGTCTGTACCTCACATCCATGGACTGAACCTCATCTGTTGAATCTTCCATGCTGTTAGATTTCCCATCAACAGTTTCCAGCTGAATAAGTCCTGAAACTGACTTTAGTCCATTAGCAACTACATCTTGGGAAGGGATTACAGAGGCAGCACTTTCTAAGCTTTTATTTTTCAGGCAGGTTGCCAATCCATTGATCTCTGTAAAAGAAAGTTAGAAATTATGACAGTAGAAACTTCTTTAAAAAAAGAAAAAGCACAAATTCTTTTAATTTATAGATGGAGTAGAAAGGAAGACTGACAATGCAGTAGGACTTAGTTTAATCCATGACTCATCTTAACATACTCATTCCTCTTTTCCACTCCGAACCTGCTCTTTATGCTACATCTTTTAAATCTGAGGAAACAGGAAGAGAACTACATGTCTTTTATGACATGTACTAAGAGCCTTACCCTGGGGAAGTAAACAAAATACCGAGAAATGTCAGATACATACATTTTATTTAATAATACTTTAAATACATATGCTTTTTGTTATAAATTCAAATTAAATATAAGACTTAGAGCCATGCTATGAAAAGCTTGCAAGCTTGGCTGTGTGCAAAACTTTTCTACCTTCAAAACTGGAAGGTAGATTGCAGTAACCAAACCTACTGGCAGACTGGAACTTTTCATTTACAAAAATGCTACATCAGGTACTCAAAATGGAGTAGAAACTTTCTTCTGCTTCTGCTTAAGTGGCAAAGCAAAGCTGTCTCCAGTTTCTCACATTTGTCACTGACACAAATGTATCACAAGCAAAGAACTTGTGATAATACACAGTGCTCTGCCTCAGATCACAAAATCTGAAGAGAACCAACTGTGTAAACAGGTCAGAAAAACATGGCAATTTTTACCTGGCTGGTTGAGCACAAGGGCCTTTGGTTGCTTTTCCACATTCAAGGTTGATGGTATCTCCAGTTTTGGCTCTTCCTTCTGAAATCAAGTAATGACACAACTTTATTAGAGGAAGGACTGTAACCTTCATGGAACTGACTGGTATTGAGACTTGCAGGACTGTCCAGGGCCACAGGGTGACAAAGGGCAGCAACAGCAAGACAGGATTTTTTTCCCCCCTTTTTAATTAGGCATAGCAGTTTAAAATTTTTTTAAATACAAAAAGCAAACATTCTCTGAAGGTAACTGAAGAAAGTTTCCTTAGTAGATTAGATGTGGAAACCTGACTGTCACTTCTTAGCTGGACACAATTGGCTTGTTTTCAACCCTACATTCCTGACAGGCTTAACAAGGAGAGCTCAGTTACTAATTCACTGACTAGTACAAAGCAGGAAAAGACACATTAATAGCAGCAAACATTACAGCTCCAGCATCCAGGAATGGGCTGCTGCCACTTTGCTAGAGCACAACAGTTGCATAAAGCTGTGTCTCTAGCAGTGACACAGCAATGACTGTGACACAGCAATAGTCATTCTCACTTTGAAATGCAACTAAAATTTGGGTCTAGAGTGTACCCAAATATACTAACACGAAACTACTCTAGAATTTCATTTCCACATATGGTAACAAAACAAAAAAATCCTGCAACCACATACGGCTTCATACCTTTATTTCTGGTGTTTCACTCTTCCTTGTTCTCTTCATTATTTCATCTATTCTCTACAAATCAAAATAAATTGGATGATGAGACAGCAGACAGAATATTTAACACAAGAGGCTGATAAAGGAGAAAAATGACAAAAAGAAACTTTACTTTACAGTCTTGAAAAAGGGAGAACAACTAAGAAAAATAAAGAAAACAAAAGGTAGAAAACATCTTGGAGCTGCATTTCACCTACCAGAACATGGTGTTCTCAGTAGATGAAATTTAGAAACAAGCATTTTAATACCAGGTGTTTGCAGTTATGGGTTGTACTCAGTTCTGGAACAAGGCATATTTTTAAAACCAACAGTAGCTGTTTGAATCTAGTTACTTTTCCAACTATTTCCAAATAGTTCCTGTAAAACAAGTTAGGCTTTTTGGAATAGAAGAGAGAAATGAAATACCTGAAGTTACTCTTGCTGGAAATGTATAAGGCATTACCCTACAGTCCTTTTGTTATCCTTCTTTATTCTTAAAAAAGGAAACTATTTCAGACCTAAGAGACTTTGGTTTGGTATTCTAATCTGCAACTGTAACATGTCTCCAGTTCAGTGGTAAACACTTAAAAACATATTGGAGTAACATGTATGGATAGGTGACCCTTTGTACCTGACAGAGATTCTAGAGCTGTTCTCTCTTTCCTGCCACAAAGCTGTAGACAAAGCTAATTTATGCAGCTGCAGCCATTTCTGGTGTGGCAGTGGCCAGACAGTACTGCTGCCTCTGCTTAACACAACCAGAGACAAGCCAGGTGGGAGAAAAGTCGTTTGTTAATCACAAACTTTCTCAATTGATGACACAGAGCTCTTGCTGAGTAAGTTTTAAACAAAGTCACTCATATTCCTCAGTAGTCTGTGATGTCCTGGGTTGGGTGGCAATAGACATTTGCCTTGGCATGTCATTCCCTGTTTGCCTCAGGAACTTTTCAGGTGGAGGCTGAATCTGTGTTTGCTCAGTGCAGAGTAAAAAGTCATTTGCCTCAGGCAATTCTACTTTGTTACAAATTTCGATGCCCATGCTCCTCTAACATGCAAGTAGCAAATACTAAATTAGGCATACACATCCATCTGTAATCCCTCCAGATTAGTATGAGCAGGTACTGTTGGGTACCTCCTGGGTTATGTATTTAAACAAGAAAGTAAATAATTATCTTGACATGCAAATATCTACCTTCTTCCGCTCCAGTCTTTCTTGCTCAATTTGCTGCATGATTTGTTCCCTTTCAAGCCGAAGCTGTTCAGCTGCCTCACGGGCTTTCATTTCTGCTTCTTCCTTCTAATCAAAATGTGCAAAATATGATAGGGTCATTATTTATTTCAGGCATGTTATCAAATACTATAAAGTATTTATTTATTTATATGTCTGTATATGTATGTACGAATACAAAGTTTCACATTTCTGTTTGAGATAGTACCTGTTTCTCAAGTTTGGCCTGGAGCTCTTTTTCTTGCTTTTCCTTTAGCATTTGCTCTTCCTCAGCTCTTCTCCTGGCTTCCTCTTCTGCCTTTTTTCTAGCTGCTTCTTCTTCACGTTTTCTTTCCTCCTCCTTCTTACGAGCTTCTTCTTCCAGACGAAGTCTTTCTTCTTCTGCCTTTCTTTTCTGTTCTTCTCTTTCAAGCCTGCAAAAAATGAAACAGTGTTTAAAAAGCTTCATCATCTTGTTTAGCATGAATCCTATTGTATGTACAGCAGGAACTGATAACATATGCATCAGCACACAGTTTCATGAAAGGTGCCATGATACAACAAAGAGGCAAGAGTTGCTCTGCCAAATGAACATTCTTATCATTCTACCAGGGGTTCAGGGCCAAACTGGCAAGAACTGGTGATTCCACCACCATGTTTTTTCTAAGAAAAAACAAAGCTGAATCCAGACATGCAGAGTTAATGATGTGCAATACATTGCAGTGTGGACATCCCTGAAGTATTTAGATAAGTAATAGTTTATTCAGGCTTCTTAAAGAGGCCAAATTATTATTTTCTAGCTTTGTTAGTCACAGAGACTGCAAAAGACACTAATGAAACACAAGACTGAGATAAAAGAAACTACCACAGTTTCAAGTATCTTCAATGATACAGGTTAAATTATTAGGTAGTAAGTTTCACAAATCAATAGAGATACCTCTCCCGTTCTTCTCTTTCCTGTCTTTCCCTTTCTTCTTGTTCCTTTTGCAGGCGAGCCTGTCGCCTTTTCTCAGCTAGAATCTTTGAGGCTTCTTCTGCATCAGTTGTTCCTGCTGTGATCTTCCCTAGGAGTTGATAACCAAAGGTGGGAAGTTAGGCAGGGAACAAAGAGATTGCCCAGCAATTCCAGACTGAAATGGGCCTGGTTCACACTGGTAAGACACCTTTTTAAAAGCACACCTCAGCATTTTCAGCAGATAGGGTATGGAATAGGTAAGGGCATCCCTGGATTTCAGCATTTTCACATCCTCATTAACAAGCAGGTTTGGCATATTAGTGAAGAATATACATTTACAGGTTCCAATATGTATCCTTACACATTCTCAAAAGCCTATGACTGAGCAGCTTCATGAAAAGAACAACTCATCACTGTCTATAAGTCTTAGTGACCCATGATATCTTGCAGTACGTTCTTGCAGTAATGCTCACCTTCACTATTCTCAGTCTTTCCAACAGAAGGCACATGCTTCTCAGGAGCCACCTGGCCTGCCTCATCAGTGCGTGCTCCTGGGGACTTTTGTTGACTGACATTTTCTTTCTCCTTGTCTGCTTTCTTTTTAGGAGTTTCCTGGTTGAGATTAGAAGTGGCACGATGCTTCACAGGAGAAGCTGGATACTGTTTGGTGTTTTTAGGAGACTGAGGATAAGTCTTTGCAGCTGTCCTGATGAGGGAAAACAAAAATGAAAACAGGCCATATGTTACAATGCTTGGAATCAAACTCCATCTCACATATATTGTTCTTCTTTCTTGTCTCTGGCGACATAGGAGCATCAGTTGTTTTAAGAACCAGCTGGATGCAACAATCAGACCTTGAAATTCAGGGAAGTGGCATGTAAGTGCACATGACTACAGAAAATTCTCATCTAAATAGACCAGTAATACTACGTGAGGTCAGGTGATAGACAGGAAATCAGGGACTACCTAAACCAATGATTTTGGTAATGACCATTTCATAACAATTCTGTCAACGTCACTATGTTCCACAGTCCTTCTCAGCATTAATAACAAAGCTATGGCTGCTGGTCTGTAGAATAGAATTATAATGAGTTACAGTGTGCTGCTTTCATCTGAATACCACCTTGCCAAACATGGTCTTTTTTTATCAGTATCTGATTTTCCAAAAAAGCACCAAATACTACTATATACAAAGGTGAAGATGGGTGCCACAGAAAGAGGCAGAACTGACCAAACCATTGGACAGCTCTGCTGTTTCAATTAGTGTTTTTTTCAGCACCAATGCAACAGTCTCAAGACTCAAAACTCAGCCCCTGCAACCTTTCCCACAGCTGCACTTGCAGTGATGATGATGCACAGCAGCAATGCAGTTCACTGCTCATTTGGCTGTTGCACACTTCAGGCAAAGTGATAACCCTGAAGTCAATTCTAGGAAAGAAGAAGGGTAAAGATACTTGATATTCCCTGAAAATAGGTGCACATTAAAGAGAACAGATTGCAGGAAACAAAACCACACACAAACACAATGCGTTATTTATGTAACACCAGTAACTAGCAATAAATATTGGTAATATTCAAAAAGGCTGAGCTGTGTGACTAAGTAGTATGAGAATAGAGAGATTACAATCTTAAAGTAATGATTTCTGTGAGTCCCATTAGAATAAATAATCCTGCATTAACATGGACATTACACATGTAGTTTTCACCTTCTTTATGAATATGCAATTTACATCTACACAATTCATCTACACAATATAGACTTTTATATATGTTCATATATGTTTTCTGGACTATACACTCCTCCTGGCAGACCACAAGCAAGAAAAACATGGATAATGGCTGAAAATTAATGGGCTGTAGTGGCAAGTTCTATATAGATCTAACTATAGCATTGTGTGGTCAGAAACTATTATAACTGGAACAGCATTTGCATTACAGAGCAGACAATAAAAATTAGACATCTTTCAACTCCCCCCACAAACTCATGAATTCAGTAGAAGAAAGGGTTCTTTCCCACCATATTATGCTGCATTTGAAAGAGGTTGATACACTAGAACACAGGGAGCTCATTCAGAGCTGACTGGTTCGTGGAGAGGAAAACACCGCAGAGTACTGCACCACCTGTAATTTCCTACTCCCACTGAAGAGCCATCACAGACTCCAAAAGCCCTTGGGCTCTAGGAACAGTAGCAACCAACTAAATTAAAAGTTCAGCTCAGGTACCCTCTGCCTGTGGGCCCAGGAGCTCCTTGTTGGCTCAAGTCCTTGCCCTTGGTCCTTGCCTGAGCTAAGCAGTAAGTAAGCCTGTTCTTCTTGGCTTCCTAACCTGCTGATCCTGATGTGATGTCCTGGCTCATCCTTGGACTTGCCTCAGAAGGGCCTTTGTTGGCTATTACTGGATGCTTGGTTGACCTTGGTCACTATCACCAGACCCACCCTGGTCACTTCTTTTGTTTGCTATGGGATGGAGTGCTGTGGGTGATGTCCCTATCCTTGCCTGCCCTGCTGCCACCCCCTACTCCTGCTGCTCCACGACAGAAACAGGCTTTGGCAGATGTGAACAGGCAAGTCTGTTTCCAGCTCTTGAGAAAAACAGCAGTGGGAGAAGCCAGTGAGATTAGTTGGTGTTGAACTAATCTGTTTCTAGCATTGTCTTTAGATTTGTCTGTAGGATATGGATAGATTCCCAGGCCCTTCTGAAGGCAAAGGCAGAGATTTCAAGGCCCCATCTCACACATGCCTCATCATTACAGTAATTTCCAACTGCATTTCATAAAAAATGTATCTGGTAAATAAAAAGCAAAAAACATTTATGTTTATCTGCAGCACAAAGGATGTTTCTTGCTAATTAGACACTTCTTCAAAGGAAATAAAAAGCAAAAAACATTTATGTTTCTCTGCAGCACAAAGGATGTTTATAGCTAATTAGACACTTCTTCAAAGCACAGCTCCTTCTTGCTGTCTTTGGTTTACGTTCCCAACTTTACCACAAGTTCCTTGCAATGCTTTTTATTTAACTTGTTGTGACAGGAGGAGCAAAACAGACTAATAACTAAGGCTGAGTCATTTTCTGTATTAGTACTGAAGTAATTGTTCTCCAATAAAGACATGACAATCAAATTAAAGAGGTTAGTAGAAAGGAGTCTAGTCATGAGAGCTATATACCTTGCACTGAATTAGGCATTAGAGCAGACTGGCTGTATGACTTAGCTGCTGGACTAGAAATATGTATTGAGTGTTTTATTTAAGTAACGCATCTTTGAACTTTTAGACCTACAGTAATTATTTCTTGCAGCTCTTGGGCCAGAAGAACAAGTATGACTTTGCTTCTTTTAAAGCAACTAAAAGCGAGAAGCATGTAAGAGACTGATTGCTGCAAGGATGACAGCAGTGCAGTGTGAAGAATAAAAAGCTGACAAAGTCCATTGGGAATATTTTTTTAGCATTTTTTCAGCATTTATTGGATGCCTATAAAAAGGATTAAATCAGCATTGCTTTCACCCTTGTATTTAAAACATATTGTCAACTTAGTACCATCCCTAATGTTCCCAGACACAGGCAGAATTGTTAATGGAAAGTAAATAGTATTTAAGTTATGCTGCCTTACACCAGAATGCACCAAACTTGACTGTGAAGACAGAAAAAACGGGATTATTAAGAAAATAATGTACAAACACTCATATAGGAGTTTTAGTTTTGCCCTGGGAGAAAAGGGATGTAATGAAACCATGGCAAGGATGTGGGAACACAGAACTGTGCCCGATGAGGACTGGAGAATTAAGATAATAAATCCCTAAAATCCAAGAAGTGTTAGCATGTTAGCTATCTGATAGCTCACTCCTCTCAGTCACTAGATTTTACAGGGGAATACAGAAGTACCAAGAAGGTATCAGTTTTCTCACCTAACTGCCCTGTGTTGACATGGGGGGAGCAGCATGTAAGAAGATGACCCTTACATGCACTGCTAGAACCTCTATCAGGTGTGAGGAGCCACTGATCCTTGAATAACAATGGCTCTTATTGAATTCTGAAAGGGATAGCCCATACTGCAGAAGAATGTCCCTGGAAGAGCACAAGAGGAGTTCTGAGCTTACTTCTGCTAAGCCGAGAAAATGAAGTACATGTGGCACATGAATCAGAGGTTATATCCAATTCTGGCCATAAACAGCAAGGGAGAGAACAGAATGAGTTCTTGAAAAGCCAGGTACGTGACAGGTCTCTGGTTAGGGCTGCTCAGAAGGCTGACTGTAAATTAGAAATTTGCAGCCATGCCAAGGCTGCATTATTTTTTCCCCTAACTCCCCATTAATTCAACAAAAGCTCTGCTGAAGCCACACAGAGGACTTGTGTGTTCTCAAGCCTGTGTTCTGACACTGCTCTCATCACAAGCTGTTCCTGGGTTCTGACAGCTTTGCTCTGCTATCTGTGATATTTTCTCAAAAGCAGCTTTCTTTCCCTCTTAGTTTTGATCATTTCTAGGCAGAGACGGATTCATTTCTCTTTTCCATTTCTTAAAAGAGCACAAACTCAGCATAGGTCTATAGAATAGTTATTTTGATAGCTGCATTATTACAGATATTTCAAAATCCTGAACTGGCCCATTATCTAGCTAACTGCTGAAAAAAAACCTCAAAATAGTCTCGATCCAACATTCTACCCATTGGTTTTACCTATCCAAGTCAAAACAAAGATCAAGAGTTCTAAATGTAGCACATATGAAATAAAATCTAAAACTAGGTCACTGTAGGACATAGAATTTACTTCTGTGGGAAATTCTCCACATGCAGACACATTTCTAATAATTCATTTTTTTAAATTTTACAACTTTTGGGGTTTGTTTTTTTTTACTACTCTATGTTCATATTCCATCAGTATCTGGCAATTTGATCGAGTATATGCATGTCTGAGGTCAAAAGTGTGACCCAATGTGAGCTGTTGCGCAAAAGAACCAGTGAATTAGGAGGTTCAATTAGTGAAACAATGAGCAAAGAATGACACAGTCTGGGAACTGGAAACAAAACACAAACCACCACCTACCAGCAGCACTGTAGTCACTTTTCCCTGCTCCCTTGCCCCTTTCTCCTTCTCATATGAGGTAATTCTTAGGCAAATGAATGTGACAGAGGCTTGTCAGGGCTTTCCATTTTTATTCACTGCCTTATACTATGATTTATCTGAAGACACTTAAAACTAAATCCTACTTCCTTGATTCAGTCAGGTGCCATTGATTTCACAGGGACTATTTACCCAAAGACAAGTGAAGGACACAGGCTTTATTGCCTTCCCGATCTATAAGAAAGGACACTTAGTTATTCTCTGAGGGATACTGCAAGAATAAACCAATTAATTTATAGATCTTCGAAGATGAAGCATTAAAAAAAACCTTACCAAAACCCCTGGTATTATTGATCTTGTGAGAGATCTGAAGAAAAGGAGCACTTTACACAATCAGTATCCAATAGTAATTGAAAAAATTAAACATAATTTATCAATTATTCCAACTCTCTAATCAATTAACTTTCATTTCTGTCAACTGATCCACATTAGATTCAAAGCAATAGTTTTGGATTTCTTTCTTGTGACATTTCTTGATGTATTTACTTTTTCAAATATCTTAAAGTGTTTAACTCCTTTCTTGCTTTTAATTGTTGCTCAAAATAACTTTTTTTCACCTTTTCTCTTTTTTATATTCATGTCTGTTCACTCATTTTCTCTTGGATGTTATGTTCTTGGGCTGACCTTTTTTGCTTTCTCAGTAAAGTTTGCACAAACATTAATATTTTATTAATGTAATTACTGCAACTCTGTTCTTCCAACAATCACTTTAGACTGAAGGTTTATTGTCTTCTTTGATCCTGTTTCAGTTACTTTACCATGATAAAAAGAACTTTTTAGTTAATAAATAATGAAATAATATATAAAGAAGACAAGCAACTGCCACTCAGAAACCAAGATGACAACTATGAAGAACTAGTAACTAGAACAATACCAAGAAAACCTGAATGTCAAGTCACATGCTTTTAAGAATAGAAATTCATACAGCTCATTGTCATGTAAATCACTGGCCACACTTGATTCTTTTCTCAACAGCTTTCAAAGTTAAGGTGCTATGCAGGATCACTAACTAGTAATGCTGTACAATACGTATTCTTATTTCTTCCAGGGTATTTTTTGGCCATATAGTGTGCTGGAAGGAGAAAAGTTAAACTTGTAAAAGATTGTTAGGCTTGCAAAGAGAATGAGTATTTGCAAACATATTTAGTCAGATGAAAATTACACTTAAATGCCAGATAATGATCTTGCTGGTAAGTGGGTTTCAATATAGGCAATAAGGCTTTGGGAACCTTCCTTCAGATTGTCTAATCTTACCTTTTTATTGAAAATTAACTGTGGAAATTTGTTAAGTTGAAACTTGTATGAATAAATGTACATATTATATTATTATTAGTTATGCTTATATAATAATTCAATATGGTGATCAGGACACCTTTTTCATTTTAAAATGATTAGGGAAGTTTACAAAGTGCTAAAGCAGAACTGTCTGTCTGCAATCAGTAAGAAACATGGATTTAAAATTCTCATAAGGTCAAGGAGGATGTTCTAATTGGGCCACATTAAGATTAAATGCTTGGTAATGTATTTCTAGCAGTGGTCAGAAACAGATTCTCTTGAGAAAGAGAAGGAGGGAGGAAAAAAAAGATCACTACTGTGACTCACAATCACAGACCAACCCATCAATAGGCTTCTTAGTGTAGCATCTGTTTCCTCCTCTAAAAACAGTATTCCTGGTATTCCAATATTCCTCATAGGCATGAAAACATTTTACTGTAAAAAGGTTCTTGTAATTTGCACCTCTGGGAAAAAATTCTGCATCTTAGCCTAACCTTTTATGGAAATCAAATTAAGAAAACAAATTAAGACTGAGCATACTTTTTTCATGAAGCACTAAACATCTGCTTCACAAAAGCTTTGTCTTTTTATCCCCAGATGTCTCTATGATGGTCTACTCCAACCTGTTCAATGTCTGCCCAACAAGAAGCACTTGACATTTCCCACCAATCATTTTGCGTAACTAAATGCATCTCTTGGTATGTCTCTTATAGTGGCTGAAAGAATTAAAAGATGCATTCTGAGCAGGGACTATCAGTACTTATGGAATAATACACATTTTTATAGCTAGAACTTTTTTTCCTGTATATTTTGGAGTCCACCAGACAATGATCTGCTCAAAACCATAATAAAAAAAGCTGATTGTCACTAACATTTCATATAATTCCATTTTTTACAAAATGTATGTAGTTCAGAATCTGATGACAGTATATATATAATATTGTAGATTTGATAATTTGTAGCCCTATAATATGAAGCAAGAATTGCAGTGTCCCAGTTACATGCAAGGGGATGTCTAAAACAGAGAGAATGCCCAGAGCTGGATGGTCTCCTGTACGTTGTCCAAAACCAGATTCACACAAAATCATATACCATTACAGGGCTATGCCCTCCGAGCTGAAACAGAAAAGGAACACCAGCTAGTTTTTGAGGTGGAAGTAATTTTCCAGAAAGGGGATCATCACCAAGACTGGTTCAGAATGTGGCCAGCATCAGATTAAAAAGTGCTAAGTAAATAAAATCGGGCAAAAGGAAGTAATTTTCATACAGAAATGGGACCCATGAACAGGGTCTAAGGGGAAAAACCCAAACCAATCAACCAATCAACAAAATCAGACAATTACTGCAGACCATGACTACTTTACGATCCTTCTACATTTGATCCAGACTTAATATTCTGTTCTAAGAAACACAAAGACACATTTGCTTAGAGCTGAGCTGTAAGACGTGGTACACAGACTACAGTTTTGAGCAAAAGGCAGCCAAGAAAAGCAACTCAATTGCCACTAAGCCCAGATATGCTATAGGTCCACAGCTCTGTAGTAAAAGAAAAGAAAAGAGGTCTGCAAATGAGCAAATGATGGTTAAGATGACATATAGTTAAGTATATTTATGGAACCAGGTGGCCATGCCAACGACAGGAAATGCATTATCAGGTGCTGAGATTTTTAGTTAGTATTCATGTTGTGTGCATTTCTGCATATTAGGCAGTTTCTTCAAAATCAAATAAAACAAAAGCATAATTAAAAGTAACTGTTAAGTAAAATTTCACTTAAATTATGAAATGCACCGTAATCTCAGAAGACTAAGAAAAGGTAGAGAAATGTCTCTAGTGAGCACTAACATGATCTTACATATATTATATTTGTTCATCTACATATCTCTGTCTCCCTCCCATCTGTATATGAGTTTATGTGGAACTAAAATTAACTACATTTTATACAACACTTCAAAGGAATTCCTTGAGAACCTCTGTCTTATTTGTAGGTAATGAGAGGTTCACAGCATATTAGCCCACTAATAAGAAAGGCATACTTAGGTGTTGCAGGTGATGCAGATCTTCTGGACATGGCAGCAGGAGAATCAGACCTTCTTAGAGGAGATCCCATACCAGATGATGAACCAGGTGTTGCAGGTCGCTTCTCTTTCTTTATCTTCTCAGTCTAGAAACACAGTTCATTTTTGTTTCCATAATTAGAATCAATAACTCAAATAGTGTATTTGATTGCTTTATCAACAAATGGCATGTAAACAGATTTGTGTAACATATATTTAAAAGTATTTTAAACAGCAGCTCACGACTGAGATTCCATTAGGTTTTTTTATTTCACACAGACATAACACACCCACCCCTATGTTTTGCATGGACATAGCACACAAGCTGCAGTAAGTAACACCACATCAGGGTCCCTACAAGAGTTCTTGGGAGGGGTGGTGGCACTGGGCAGAGTCTCCAAAATCATCTACATGCCCTTGCAACACCTCTTAGACATGATCAGTACTGCAGCCAGGCACCTGACAGAAATGCTGCTGATGTAGCACTGTGAATCATACCTAAGACTGACAACTACACAAATCTTTCCTCCCAGCTTTGGTCCTTTCACTTGCATCTAATTTATATGGCACAAATTCCCCTACTATGAACTATTACAAGACACAGGACCTTATGTGGATTTCACAGCCCTCCCACAGATTTAAAACATGTTTTGTGCTGTGTAGACTCAGTGAAGGTGAATCACTTGCTTTTCCTTCTCTGGAAACTAGAGTGGATCAATAATGCATTTTTAAGCACACAGCACTAAAAATATCCACAAAAAGAGTTAAGCAGTTGGTGTAAAACACAGGCACTGTCAATACAGTTGGCAATTTTCTGAAATATGTGAAGCTTGCTAATTAGCCAGCAAGCCTGGAAAGTCATAGTTGGTGAGAAGATCCTATTTCTCATCCCCATTCCCAGAAGTTACAAGCAAGTCCAAAAACATACACGTCAATGCCTCAGTTCCCTGAAAACGAAGATGTTGCTGCTCCAAATAACAGTGATCAACACTGATTCTCAGGAGGAAGATATTAAAATGCTGCTTAACAGGAGCACGAAAGCAACAGACGTATGCAAGGCTTCCTTTCTTCCTGCTGTTTCTTACAGCAGGGGTAGCACTTTGTGTTCATGTAAAGGGAAAGCCACATCAGTTCACCCAGAAGTGAAATTAAACCCACTATAAACCCACCTGAGTAACTTCAGCTGCAGGTGCCCCTTTCATGGCATTGGAAGTGGAGGGTGAAGTTGCCTTCTTCCTGTCAGTGCTTCGGGTGGGGGAAGGCTTGTAGGGAGATTTAAGAGGACTAGCTGGTGCTACACGAGGACAGATATGGAATACTAAAGAGTTATAGTACAATAGCAAGAGCATAAAGGAGCACAGACAGAGGGAGTAAAGGAGAGGAGAAAACAGCATACTTTTATGTTATAATGTTCAGAGGTAGTTTTCAAGGGTGTTTTTAACAAGGGTTTCAATAGATCCCATTATATGTAACACATTCAACATGGTCCTGTGTTTAGTAAAAATGTCTCAATTGAAAGTAACATTTTATAGGACTTGCTTTAAATTATCTCTAACATATTGCTCTCTTACTCATATACCTTTTGAATCACTTGACTATGCCTGTGATTCTTTTTTCTTCTGAAGAGTCCAGCTTCCTTTGCATGTGATAAGAAGAGTAATCAGATAATTCTAGCTTGACTTTTGAACAAAGACTGCAGAACAGGGAAGGGGACAGAAGCACATGGAGTTTGGGGATTTTTGTTTTAAAGCCTAAACATGGCAAATGCTCCTAAATACCTTAAATACTTTTCAAAATGATACTTCATTTTAAAAAAAAAACAACCAAAAAACCCAAACCTAAACTAAATGCTGCTGTAGGTATTTCAGTTATTGTCATTTGTGGCAGACATCAATTTGAGTGTGACACATACATTACAGCTTACAGGGCAACTCTTTTTATTTGCAATATGAACAGGATTTGTTTAAAATGGGATATTTTACTCTGGTTTTTGTTCATATTGTCTTCTAAGATGAAACTTTCACATACATATAGAACAATCAACAGAGTATATGTTTTATTAGTCAGACAGACACTAACTGCAACCAAGTGATCGTGTGTTTCCAATCTTAGTCAACAATGTCAAGAAGGATATTGACTTTGGAAAAACAGTAACTATGTGCTAAAGTAAACAAATTCACACTTCTAGGTTACTTTTTATTGGAGGTAGTCTTATAAAATTTCTTCTGAAGCCTTTTTATATGCTTCTTTAAAGTTTAACTAGGCCTTTGTATTCTCTGACTTACTCCTCAGCAAGCTGGCATAAGGTCACTGAGTATTAAGAAAAATGTGCACAAACTTAAAGGCTGCTTAAGAAAAATATTTTCACCTCAACTGTTAAAAGGATTAATTATATGTCTAGTAACAACTGTTTGCCTGAATATCTTAACTCAGATTGACATTAATAATGTATTGCCCTAGAGTCTTAAGCTGAAGCTCCTCATTTCTAAGCTTACAGAAAATGCAGGAGCAGAGCAATTTTGACCCAAACATAATGACAGGAGGCACATTGTGAGCTCTTGGAAAGGAAGAACCCTCTTCCCCATTCAGGAAGCTACTTCTGAGGTGAGAAGTACATCACAAATGGGAGATCTCCCTCAACTCTTTTGTCTGCAATGACTGACAAAACCATCAATGGCCATTCTGAGATTAAAGCTGTTTGCAACCTGTGCTACAGCCCAATTGCTTGGGAGGAAATGACAAGAGGATGCTGGTTCAGAAAGCTGTTCCCCAAACCAGCACTCCTCTTTCAGCTCAGTGAAAAAGCAGTTTGCAGGCCAAATTGTATCCTTGTTTGACATGCTAGTATGCTACTTTAAAGACCCTGCATTGAAGAGAGAGATAAAGCTGAGTGTTTACAAACAGCACAAGTGGGGAAAGACAAAAGTAATCTCTAATGATTTCATCAATATAAAATAAAACACAGAAAACATCATCTGTGGGTGGCCACAGCAATTCACCTCAAAATCTTAAGCAGAATATATTGATCTAATTTTGAGTTGGTTTTGCTCACTCTCAGCAGTAGCTGATCCCTGAGCAGTAAGAAAACTGGGAATTTTCTCATAGACCAAATACTATATGACAACACTTGTGCTTCCAGCAGAGGCTGCTATCAATGTAGAAACAAGGGAAGCATTTTAGAGCCACTTGATATCAATGTCCCTATGCACTGAACAAAGAAGTAACACACAAGCTTTATATTAAAAGCAGAGATGCAGGACCTAAGCCTATTTTAACCAAGGTGTATGAAAATACTCATCATGAAGATGATCAGTCTTTTATCATCTAAATAATTTAATCCTGAAAAAATTGTTTTCTATTGCAGACAGGTGTTTAGGTGTGGGCTCTGGGGTGATTTTTTTGTTTGGTTGATTAAAAGTAAAAATGGCTGCTAAACTTTTGCCTTGTCTCAGCCAATGCTATGACCAGGTAGAGCTTTGTAAGTAGAAACTGCTCTGGAAGTCATGCACTTGCCTAAGTATTAGCAGGACTGGAAACATTAGTTTTGTAGATGTTTGCAAAATAATGGCTTTATCAGGCTACCATTTGCAGATAGGAACAGTAACTATCATCCCTTAAAGATCAATAACTTCTAAAACAGACACCTTGGTATCAGTATCTGTTTTATTCCTCTGAGTATGTATCATTTTATATGTGTATATACACCTACATAGATAAAAATACACAGTTACACACTTAAAGGTATGAAGATATTTAACAGCTCAGAATTGGAATCCTGGTAAAATAATTAAGGCTCAAATGGTGCACTGGGATTTTGTTCTACATATTATTTGAGTATGATGGGGATGACATTAATAAATCAAACGAAGCCTCTGAGAGGTGTCATGCCCTTATCTAAACACCTGTTTCTTAGGTGAATATATTCAGGTTTTCCATTAGCTTTATTTTTAATGATTTCATTATTGTTTCCCCCTAAAATAGACCTTCAGAACATGACAGACAAGATGATGTGTTTTTCCAGGATTTTAAATACACTGCTATCAGGAACAACTTAGTTCATTGCTGATACTCTACTATCATGTAAATTGTCGTTTGGTTCATAGTTCTCCATTTCTTTCAGCCGCTCTGCAAATGCAGCCAAAAACATACCTCAATGGTTTCAAAGTAAGTCACATCTTTACCTGGAGTATTGTACTGCTCAGAAAGCATTAATGTACTCCTGCTTCTGGCTAAAGATGACTGTGTGGGAGTCAGCAGTCGAGAAACAAGAAAGTTTTCCATTGGACTAAGATGCATGCGGTGAGCTGAAGGATGGGAGCAAATAAAATAAAATTTAAAATGCAAAGAAATAAACCAATGTTACATTAAAATAACAGAAACAAAATGATGAAATGATTAAATGAAATGAAAAAAAAACCCCACCCTAGAATTGTTTGAGATCAAAATATTTGAAGATAATTTTCTTTCCCTCTGAAAAAAGCTTGCTAGTTTCTCCATAGTGTTAAATTCCTTTCCTATCTGTACAGTAAGTACAATAAGGTTAAGGCCATGTTCTCACTCAGAGGCATGTTCTATTCTGCAAAATGGTTGCTTTCATGACTCAGCATGAAAAAGGTTTGCCTTCTTCCCCAACAGAAAAGGTAAGAGCTTTGGGATAACAGTGCAGCTGCTCACTGATGTGCCAGCCATCCTGGGACTGCATTTAAAATCTGCCATCTCACCATGTTATGTAAGTCTTATTTATACAATATGTCTGCACTCCTTCCTACTCTATAAATACAAGTGTCAACTATATAAGACATATTTTTAGATGTTCCTATTACATGTATATATAGCCATCTATCATAACAACCTCAAAGCTACCAATGAGTTTTCATGAAGCAATTCAGAAATTTAAATAAATTTACCCTCTGTTTCCATTTTAGAAACAAGCCTTCATAGTCAGTTGTTTCAGTAAATACATTTTGCCTCACTAGAGTTTAAAAATTATGGAGGGAGAAGGAAATAAAGAAGCACAAAGCAAACCTAAAAATTCCAAAGAGTTCACAGGGAGATAAACCCTTCAGTCCTCTCTGTAGGGTTTAGTACCACTAATCCTACAAGATGATCATCTTTTGCTGAGTCTCTTGTGGATCAGAGTTTTGTAACAAATTAAAGGGCTCTACAACTCTGGTCACTGGATTGAGGCCTCCCAGGTGGCTCATCAGATGTACTCCTGGTCACAGTACATCCCTTAGCTATTGCCAAGCCACACATTTGGTCTGCTTGTTTTTCCCTATTTGGCTAGAAGATCACAAGTGGTACAGTTAGAGGAAATTGCTGCAGTTGCAGCATGAACTTACAACCCTGCTTGCTGAAGTATCAAAAACTGAAAAAGAATCAGAAAAACACAGCATTTGTTGCTGGACTACAGCATGGCAGGACAGCTTGGGACAGGCTGCAGAACTATTTTACTGTATTAATTTAAAATCCCTCAAACCCTTGAGTTCTTTTGAGTAGCAGACAAAAGCAAATCACACAGCTATAGGGACAAGCAGTGCTTTAAGCAGAAGGAGCTGATGCTGGCAGCAGCCCAGCAGGTTCACTTGCCTCTGTCGGGGGAATGTGTTATGGCCGCGGTGGAGGAGGAGAGACGCTTACTGATTGGAGATTCCATTTGCTTTGGCAGATTCATTGTAGAAGCTGAAAGTTTGTCACATGCTGCAGAGAAACGCATTGAAGATATTTGTATTCACATCATGGTGTTGATAAACTCCCCAAATTAACCTTGCATTGTACTTGTGGCCCTTGCCACTGATCATAGCACTGAATAAGGCATGAGAGAACTCTCTCTGACTGCTGGAGGACCAGCATTCTATGACACATGCTTTGGGATGCAACTTTTCTGCTTGTGAGTTTAACATTCCAGTTTTACAACAGCCTATTTTTTATACTGCCACTGGCAAATAATGGTATCAGGTCTGAATGAATGAAGCTATTCTGATACAAGATATTCAACACCAGCAGAAGAAACACCACACCAGCAGAAGCATAAAGTTACCCAAAGAAAACAACTGCACACATGACAACTCTAAATTCATCTCCATTGCCCCTTCCCTCTACTTTCAGTCTGGAAGAGCTGGGATAGACCTCAGGTATTATTCTAATAGGAAAATGAAATAACCAACATTTGTGCACTTGCATGACGAGACCTCACTGTTTTGATGACTGATCTGGCACCAGCCATTCACATAAAGTTACCCAAAGAAAACAACTGCACACATGACAACTCTAAATTCATCTCCATTGCCCCTTCCCTCTACTTTCAGTCTGGAAGAGCTGGGATAGACCTCAGGTATTATTCTAATAGGAAAATGAAATAACCAACATTTGTGCACTTGCATGACGAGACCTCACTGTTTTGATGACTGATCTGGCACCAGCCATTCAGCTTTATCTTTCTGTGCTTGAGAAGATTAGAAAAGGCAGCTTTTTGGTACATTTTTCTTCTGAAATATGGTTTGACAAAGTCTATTTGAGCACAATACCCATTTCCTACCTTGGCATGTATTCAACTGAATGAAAGAAAAATGTCACTCCAGTATTACTACAGTGTACTAGTATCACTGCATGATACTCAGAAGCTAAAACCAGAGATGCTTTGTCCCCTAAATTTCAATTTTCTTTCAAAAAAAAAATAAATTTCAGCTAGAGATATGTATGTGGCCCTAATTCTACAGCTCCTAAGTTACTGCTATCCCTATTATATCCATCAAATCATCACCTCAGTGGGGTTAGCAAGATTTGGCTTCATCTACTACAGTAAACAATACAATTTGCTACATTTGCTTTTTTAAAAAAGCACATATAACGCTGCTATGCGCAAAATATCAGTTGCACAGCCAAATATCTTTGCACGGGAACAACAATTAGTACAAAAATTTGAATCTGTTTGCACAGAAATAATACTTCTGTGAGATCATGGGCAGAATAACATCTACTGTGCATTCTGCAGTAGTAATAGCCAAGCCTAGCTCCTCCTTTTGGAGGGAGAGATGGAATCTAGTTCTCAGAAGCACAGGCTGTGTTTTGTTTTCAAAATGCCAAGCACATTTGCAGTCAAGATTAAAAATCCAATATGCAATCCATTTGTAATTTTGGAGGACTCATCTACTTCACAGTTTTTTATGGGAAAAATATTTTAAAAAAAAACAACCCACAAAAAAGACAACTGAACGATACAAAAGAAAACAAAATGTTGCTTAAATGAAGTCAGCTACTTGAGTTTGTTACAAATACCAGCTAGGCCAAAATTCATTTCAGGAGGCTGAAAACATAACATGGCTGTTTATACCAAATTTACTTGTTCTTAAAATACAGGAGAAAAAGGCCCTTGAGATGGAAAAAGAGGACTGTTTTGATCAAACATGGTCTTCAGAACACATTTTTTCTTACTGTGCAACTGAAATTTTTTTCAACAGCACGTGTGCACGTCCATTAGAACTGTCAAATAGATGTGCAGTTATACACACACACAAACACAGAGCACCCCCTGAATCAACAGAGATGAGGATCTGAGCAGTGGAAGTCTGTAGCTACTGAGAAAACCATGAAATGCCTCTACTGTGCTGGAATGTGAGGCATGCACTGCTCCACCATGGCAAAATTAAAAGGAAATTAAAAAGACATTGGTCTACATTGCTACGGGTAATGCCATAGAGTACCAGACTGAAATAATAAGGAAACAGTGGTTAGGAAGGACACGATCAGTGGATGGATTACAGTGATTAGAACAGTTATAAACGAGACATGATGGTACTTTGAGTCTCTGAAATACCATTGAAGGAATCAGCAGGAGCAGTAGAGGTCACAGGGTCTGGAGGAAGGGTGTTGGCAGCTAAACCTAGAACAGGGGGTGGGGTATTTTCTGATTCACCTACACAGCAGAGAAATCAGAGCAAAAAGAGGTGAAAGAAATTACTGAACAAGTTGGGGGAGCTGGAATTAAGCATAAACTGCATCACAAAGAAAAACTGTTTTCTTCCTCAAAGTATAAGAGACTTCTTTTAGTATAATGTATATTTCATTTCCTGACTTTTTTAATGGCATACCATGAAAACTATGATGTGAAACAGAGTTTGCCTTTTTAAAGTTAAGTATATTTACACACAGTTTAAAAGAGAGTAACTGTCACATTTCATCATCACCCAAACATGGATATTTTTCCCTATAACATCAGTTTATTCAAACCTGACAAAATTAAATAAATTGCATGATTTAAAAGAGAAAACATGCATCTTTTTGAAATATAAAAGCAGCACATGACTGATTATGTAATAAAAAGAATATGCTCTAAAGCCAAAGCAAAAATAGCAGTAACAGAATGTATGTGGGGAAAAAAACAAACTATTTTAAACTGCACATGCTGCATAATCATCTAGAAATTCCCATCAGGTTTTTAGAAGTACCAAACAAAACAAGATCATCTTTTGCAAGGCTTAGACAGCACTCAATCCTTTGGTGAATATTAAATTCACTAACTGTATGTGGGGGAAGACCATGTAGAGGAAGATAATAAGGGACACAGTGCATCAATTTTAATTTTAGCATTTAGCATCCTCCAAACAGATTCTGGTTACTCTATTAAAATGATCTGCATTTCTAAAGTTAGGAGGAACCTTTCTCCCCAGAAGGTATTAGAGGAAGCCTGACAAGCAATTACAAAGCACTTACTCACGCCCCAAGGCAGTAGCCCCTACAGTACCACCCTAACTATAAAATCATCATACTTACTATCTCCACAATCTCATGCATTTTCCACTTGCAGATCTGCAATGCAGGCAGCCTGTTTCACTTACCATCTCTGCCTCCTGAGCCTGCAGCCAGTGCTCCTCCCCACGACCATCGCTTCTGCTTCTGTTCCAGCTGCTGGCTGCGTTCGAGGGACCGACGCATCATGGCTTCTAAACGTTCCTGGTTGTATTGGTACAAAACCAGACACCAAAGCTCAGTCACTTCTTTGGAGGCTTTTTTCCCCCCTCTGCCTGAAACCATGCTAAAAATGCACCGTCCCCCTGTTGCTCCACACAAGATGATTACAGGAGCTTGTTTGCAGTAAAAGAAAAAGAAGTGAATAAAGAAGGTATCAGCATGCTACCTACCTCCAGATATGTGTGTCCTTTGTCTGCAAGCCACTGAGGTCACTACAGAGGCCTAAGTAAATAACACAGGTTGCATCACTGCCTAGCATCTGCTCCTGCTGGTGAGGCTGCTGCTGTGCTCTGGACTTAATTTGTATAAGAATAATGCTCGACAAGCATTAACTCCTTCTTGTCTATGCAGACATCAGGATTTTTTCCCATCCCTTTCTGAGCACAGTTAAATTGCTGCAATGCCAGTGGCTCCACCTAGGCACTCAGATAAATGATCACTTCAAACCCAAAGTAGGTTACTTTGCAGGATGCTCTATTTATTTATTTATTTTTTACAAAAATCTCCCTCCTTTCTTCCACTATGTTCCTTACAGTCTAGGCATTTAAGAGCTTCTGGTTTTTCTCTTCTCTGTGTGTTTTTTAGTGCATGCTCAGATCACGCTGCTTCAAGATTTACTTTTTCTCCCCTGCCACTCCCACATTCTTCTCCATGGCTTGATGAGAGGATTTTCAGATGGGGAAGAAGAAAATTAGCTCGTTCCCTCCCCAAATCCTGCTCTACCCAAAATTTACAGCAAAGTATGGTCACCTTATTCCATCTCCACCACCTCCTAACTCTCACTCAAAGACCTCCACTGAGTTTCTTTCCCACCTCCTCCCTCTGCTAGTTTTTCAGTGATTTATTGTTGTGGCAATGAGATCTCTGCACCTTTTCTTTTCCTCCTTTCAAGCAGATAAAATGTGGTCCTTCCCCACCCACCGTTTCATCATCTAACACCCTCTTCCTTTTCTCCTCCCAGTAACTCATTCGCATCTGGCAGCATCCTCACATTTCAGCAGCCCAACCTCTACCATGAAAGATAAGTGTAGTCTTGCTGTCTCCAACTCCTGCCCCAATGGGTTTTAGCCCTTTGATCTTACCAGCATTTTTGCTGCTATTACTTGGAACCTTTACTATGTCCTTCTGGTCTAGTATAAAACTCCTACTCTATCCACTTCAGACTGGATCCTGCAGGCTCCTGTGATTACATCACACACCTTTCGATTTTTATCAATCCCCTGCTCTATCTCCAATATCTTTTGGCAGCTCAGACCTCCTACATCTCTTGTCCAGATTACTTTCTCTCACTGATTCATGCCTTTGACCTGACTTTCCTGTTGCCCTTCCCTGAGATATTTTACCACAAAATTTCAGTCTTTGTTCAATCATGTCTCCTTCAGTCTCCGCTCTGATGTTGAACCTGTTGTCTTTGGTGGAGCTCCTTCAGCATATCAGGCCGTAACATCAGGCACTTCCCCTAACCTCCATGCCAGGAACTTTTATATATGTCCCTGAAAACTGTGTGTTACCTTCCTGGGGTTCTGTCCATGGTCATTGACTTTCTACAATGCCAGATGTCCTCTTACAATCTTCTGGTTATCTGGAATGTACTTTTGTCTCTTCCGTATCTATGAAGGATCTCTTCTACTACTACAACTTGCAGTAATTTATTTATGACTTAATTTTTTCCACCTCATCCAATACTGCTACCAGTTATCCATCAATGTCAACAGCAAGCCACTACCTTTTAATTTTTAAACTCTCTTCTTAATTTTATTACAAATCACTTGTACTATTAAGTATTGCATTATATTACCCTCTACACAAAGAGTGAAAAAAGGAAATTCTTGCATACTCTTCGTATCATTCTCAGCCCTCCTGTCCCTGTTACCTCGTGGCCAGGTATCTCACCCTGCTGTTACAATTTCTGTGGCTGTCTCCAGGAAGAACACCTTTCAGCCATGTGCTCAGAGCTCACGGTCTATCAGATAACATCATTCAAAGACCACTGAAAGCAGGCAGCTGCTTCCCTGCCTTTCCCCCTCCTTTTCCCCCCCTGCTGTCTAGTCAGTGCCATCAGTGTCCAGGCAGGCATGAACATGCAAGCTCTGCCTCTTTCAGTCTTCTCTCTACAGAACAAATGCACAAAGCTCAAGCGCAACCTCTTCTGTAACGGCACAGAAAAACCCCACAGTTCACTTCTTGCCCCTACTTGGATGCAAAAATGAAACAGTCTTCCAGCCTCTGGAATCCCAAGTCACTCCCCTCTGATTTAGTTTGCTACAGTCTTTATTCTCTTTCTACTTGATGATGCAATATCCACATTTAAAACCTGTGTGTGCTGGTTTTACACTTCAAGTTTGTGCTTTTTACTTTTAACTTCCCACCTCTCTGAGTCCCTCTTCTATACTTTTTCCAAACCTCACCTATTTCATCACCAGCTCTTCTCTGCAGTCTGCTTCTTTTCACTACTTTCTTCTACTATGCATCTTGCCCCAACCTACCTTTCTACCCACATTCTTTAGAAAGGAAAATCACCCTCCCATTTCTTTCTCATTAAAACATACTCTTATACAGAATCTTTCTTTCTTTCCATTTCTAATGAATATTGTTATACATTAATCAGAAAAGATAAGATGAAAGCAGTCAAATTTCAACTATCTAAAACCCCAAACCCCCTTGTTTGGGTTTTTTTAATGATGCTTGGAGCAAGGAACAGCAATATTCTATAGTTTGCAAACCACAGAATACACTTATACCACCCACTATGAAAGTGTGTTAAGAATAAAATGTATGATGAAATAGATTAAAGAAATGAAATTTTTCATACATATTTGGAAGCCCATGCTACCTACAATCTGAGGTTGAAATCTTCAATTACATGATGTGGAGAGGATCATTTTCATTTGTAAAGAGCCTTTCATTAAGGCACTATAGAACATAATTATTAAACCTCAAGAAGCCCTACAAATATAGCTTAGATAAAGAACAATATGAAGGCCATTTCTTCAACAAAGAAAGGATAGTTATTAAAAAGCCATTTTAAGTTGGCACAAAACTGTAAAGCCAAAGAAAACAGTAAGACAAGGAAGAATAGCATAAACAACTCACATTATTAATTTGTCCTGTGACGAAAACTAGACCACAAGACAAAGCATTCCTTCATCAGCAAACAATGCAGAAAATCCTTCCAGTCTATTTTACAGATAAAGTACCTTCTTAAAAGCATATCAAACTATCCATGTGATCCACATTTGGGAGCTCTAACAGCTACAGATAGAGGAAACAATGTCTGCACTCAAGATATAGGGAGTTTCCACAAAAAACTATAATGCACAAGCATTGCATGTAGGTTAAATTAAGAACATATAAAACCATAAAAGAGAGCCATCTACTGCTAGTATCGAAAATATACATGTTCCTTTCCAAAATCCAGTTACTCATCCAGGTTATCCTCAGCCTGAGCAACGGAAAAAAACATTTGTACTGTCTGAATTAAAAACTAACAAACAAACAAAACCACACAAAAAACCCAATTGCGAGATAACAAGTAATTTGACTAAGTACTTTCCTTTTCTCTGTGTAAAATACAACGTACATGTGGCAAGGAAAGAAATAATTTTACAAGTATTATGACTTAAAATGATTTGTGGAAACAATTCTAAACCAATCTACCTTATAGCTACATTACAAACATCTAAAAGAGCCCACAAACACCTCTTCCTCTTCACTTTACATATAGCACAGCATGTAAATAGCTTACTGTTTGCTGATGTTATCAGTTGGCTTCATCTTTTGAATGGCTCTTCCATACAACAACAAAAGAGCTCTGTTACCTTCCATTTAAAGAATGATTTTAAAAGCAATACAGTATTTTTAAGTACCATTCTAAACAGAATTAATTTCTCTCTCAACCAGCTACAATCACACGTGTGTATTACAGGTGTGTGCATCAAAGATCAACGTGGGACAGAGGAAGGCTCTGTGTTAGGGTCCAAGGGGAGCTGCTGCAGCAAGAAACAGCACAGGGGAGGGCAGAGGATGCTCAGTGCAGTAATGAGGACTAAACTCTCCTGCTCAAGTTCACCAGATAGCAAATTGAGAGACTGCTTGCAATGCAAACTCAGTTTGCAGCAAAAATGTTACATTTCTCATACAACTGAATTCCACTCAGCATACAAATTGTCAAAAGATGTTTGGTACACAATTATTATTTCAATATATTATAATTCACAAAGTAATTAACTTTTAATTATAACATGCTAAGTAATTAAAGCTGTAAAATCTTGAGAATTTTTCACTCTCTTGTGTCTTAGTGCATACTTGGTACAAATATAACAAATAGTGCATATGCACCAAAACAATCTCTCCAACGCTGCAGGAAATTCTTCTCTATTTGGCTGAGAAGCTCACCATGAGATGCAGAGTGTGCTAGCAGCCCAGAAAGCCAATTGAATCCTGGGCTGCATCAAAAGGAGTGTGGCCAGCAGATGATTCTTCCCCTCTGCTCTCGTGAGACCCCACTCAGGAAGATTTATTTATCACAAATATATACTGCCTTCTGCTCTGCTAAAAAGCAAGGAAAAGTAACTTAGGGACAATATAAAGGACAACCAATAAGGCAGAGAGCAAGGAAGAAAATCTCTGTCGTTTCAGACCCCTGATGAACAGGTAAAATGGGTACTCCAGTCCCCAGCCAGTGTAAACCAACATTAAAAGGAGAAACACTTAGGACGTGCTGCACTGTACTGGCTCACTGGCCAGAGCACACCCCCCCCCACCCCATGTGCAGGAAATACAGGTGCAAAGCTCTTCCAGTGAAGAAGGCCCTAAACATCCAGAATGATTCACAAGCAGTGAGTAACTCACAATGCCCAGGGAGCTGCAAGTTCATCACCGTCCTTACTCAGACCTCCACTGCTACTATGCACTCAGGGTTTATTCCTCAGAAGAGCTAGAGGCAGGAGATGAGGGGGGATTGGCTAATCCTTCAGTAGAAGTCAAGTGGAATTTGAGAAATGAGGGAGATGAAACCACCAAGGGAGGCCAAGAGGTGAGGTTATCTCCTAATCCCAGTTTCCTTCTTCTCTCACTCTCCTCTGTTCTACAGATTATTTGCCTGTGTACCCTCTCCTCCTTCAGAGGCTCCTGGATTTTTCCTCCCACCAGGTGCAATCCAGCCCCAAGGAAGCAAGCATCCTCTCCAGTCCTCCTGCACACACAGCCTTCTCTCAAGTTCCTCAGCCTGGGGGAAGAGGGAGGGAAGAAAGGAAAGAAGCCAGAGCTGGGCCTACCTTTGCTCCCAAAAAAAGGCTTTGGACAGTTTAAGCCTGAAGAACCAGCCCAGTGGGCAGAGTTAGGAGTGGTACTCACATGATAACCAAGCCCTTGGAAGCAGCCTCTCTCTCACCATTGGAGAAGTCTCCCATCACACGTACAGTATATGGGGGAGCTGTAACAGACCTGCTGATGCTTGGGAGAAACATCCTTGTGTGCTCAGACTCTTATGCCCATCTCTGGGGAACTGCAGGAGGCCACTACAGGAGATGGGGTGCACACCAAAGAGACCCTTTGGGTCTGACCTGCCACAGCCTCCCTTAGGGCTGACAACCCTGACCTCATTTCTCCAGCACAGACAAACTGCAGGCAACAAAACAGGCAGTCGCTCACTCTTCCTCCACCTTCCCACCCCACTCTGCTGCAAATTTTGAGGACAGGGTTTTTTATGTGCTTGCCCCTTTCCCTTACAGCCTCATAAAAGGAATCAATTTTGCTCAGCTGCAAAAGGTTATTACAACAGGAAATGCTGGGGAAGGTGCAAACCAGGTCAATGATGTTAACACGTGAGAGAGGCTTCCTACCCTTTGTTTCTGGTTTTGCCATTTTTCTTAGAAGAATTAGAAACAAACCACATGACAAAATATTTTAAACTGAATTCTCAACCATTACGTAGAAGCCACAATCAGTATGTTAAAGTTGAAAGAAGAATGACAGGATATAATTTTCTCTTCAAGTCAAAGTGAAAAATCAAACAAAAAAAATTCAGTGAAGAGCAGTATGTTATTCTGATTCCATGCAGAAGTGTTCTACCTGTGTTGCAAAGTTATTTTGATCAAAGTGGGGGGAGGCAGAAAAAAGGAGGTTAAGAACTGTGGATTTCTAGAGCTTTTTGATCTAGGAACTAGGGAAATATCTTCTTTTGGTCTTTTTTTTTTTTTTTTAAACCACTGCCCCCTTTTCCAAAAATCATTAATTCTTTATCAGCTACAATAGCAGTGCTAGCATTTTCTACATAATGTCATGTGGAGATAAACACACACACTGTATTCAGAGAACTGTACCAGAAATTGGACTCAACAGAGCAAAAAAGAACCTTAAATGATCTCAGCAGGGAGCACAGAAGAGAGGAAGGGTATGAAAATGCTTAAAAGTATATGTGATTAATTCTGTTCTGTGCTAGAATTTTAAACTAGCCTAGATTCTTCACTGCTTCAAATAAGAATTTCTGAGCTTCTGTCACGAAGGAAAAATGAAACAACCCAATTTCATAAACATTATTTCTGTATCATGGACAGTAAACAGAGCAGTAAGAAAAACCTTTTTCTTTTTGTAAACACTCATCTTCAAAAGCTACCTTTGGGAAAGCTGGTGATTTACCACTTGACAGAGTCCCAGATATGTTAGCAATAGTAGATGATTACTCTGTGAGATCAGACACACAAAAAATGATTTGGAGAGTGTTTCTGATGTACAAGCAGTAGTAGACTACTTACAGCTGTGGTGATATGGTTCCCTGAAGCTCACATGTCTGCAGTCCCTCCCCAGCCCCCTCAAATCATTCAGTGCATGTCAATATTCAAATATGTTTAATGGTACCACACAGAATTGCTCTGCTGTACATCTCCCAGTGGAGTTTACCTCCTCCTCTTTAAGCTTTTGTCTCCGTTTCTCTTCAACAGCTGCTCTCTTCTGCTCCTCTCTCTGCCTCTGTTCCTCCAGTCGTCTCCATCGCTCCTCCATTTGCTTTTCATATTGAAGTTTTGCTCTTCTCTCCTTCTCCAGTATCTGCTGTTCCCTAGCAGCTTATGCAGAGAAAAGGGTGCATTTCACTTCCTGCAAATTTTCCTCTGCTTTAAAATTATTTGATAACATGACACAATAGTGCAAAACCAACAAGTACATAGCGTTTTAGTCCACCAAGATAAAAAAATACAGTGCACAGCAATGCTGGAATGATTAGTAAATCAGGGAAGCCCTTGTACACAAGGTGACAGTTTGTGCTCCTGCCTATGTAACAACAGTGTACAGAACAGTTAACAAGGCTTTTTTGTTTCTGTTTCAAATCCCTCTATAGTTTAAAGCCAAATTATTTTTTCAGACATAAAACATGTTCCCAGTAAGCTTTAAAGTGAATCAGTTACAAATGTTGAAGCAAAAGCCCCTGGAATTTCTTTATAACTGCTTCATGTTACAGAGCTGCCTTCAGAATAAATACATGAAAACAACATATGCTAAGTTTTCTATGAAGTTTTGAAAATACACCATTCAGCTCATAATTTGGTGCTGCATCGTTACCCACTGCTGCCTCTTCACATGGAAAAACAATTACTTCTGTCAATGAGCTTTTGCCCAGCTGTTTATTCCAACTGGAGCAATAATCTTCTTGAGACATTACCTAGGTGTTACGGAAATTCAGACAGCAACATTACGTACAGGACTGTTGCTTCAGGTTTAGAACAACAAGTAGCAGAAGTTGATGTGGCAAATCATGAGGAAAAATCCACTTCTCATGCAAGTGTATTCCATAAAAAGGCAGGAAAGGGGAGTTCAGTAAGCATGCCTACACACACAGGCCTGTAATGTCACATACCAACACAGAGCCGATATCAAAGAAGGAATATTCCCACAGTTGCCAGGCTAAGAACTTGAAAGTTAGGGAAAGCCAGAATTAACACTGTTTATACAAGAGCTAGTCCTTCATCTTGCTCACCTATTCAGCCTCACTCTGCTCCTTCAGTTCCTGTTTCTTTGCACAGCAATTTTCACCCTTCTAACTCTCTCACAGTATCTTCCCATCATTCCTAGGCTCTTGCCCAGCCATCTCAATTCCCTCTTCTCAGATCAGTCTTTTTCCCCCAGTTGCTGCCCCCAGGCTCTTTAACCACAGTCGTGACCTTCAGTCCCTCTTAGTCCCACTCTATCCTCAAGCCCTTGGGTTAAAGCCAGAGTTCTTCCAACACCCAGATCCTTTTCCAACAGTTTTATTTCTTTCCTTTTAATACAGAGTCCTTCTAAAACACTTCTTCCTCAAAACCAGCCTGCTTTACAGAACACCTTCTAGCTTATTCTTCTTAGAAAGACAGTTCACTATTCTCCCCCACTCAGGACAGGGCAGTATGGGAGAGGTGCCAGTGCTGCAGACAAGCCTGGATTGAACACATGAAGAATCAGACTTGTCAACACGTAAAGAGTTACCTCAGAAACAGTGCAAGACAGATAACCAGTCACTAATTGTTCACAACTGCTAGCCATGTCAGATAGAGCAGGTGAAAAAAGCATGCTAGGTTTCATAGAAACCAAAAATAAAGTGAAGTGTTCAGAGAGTGTGCTAAAATTACCTTCTGAGTAAGTAGGTGAAACCTAGGACTGATTCTGGACAGGGAAGCAAATAATTCTGTTGTTATGGACATATAAACAATTCCTGTTCCTTAATTTAGGGATACTAAGCCACTGATTAATGAGTTTTGGCTGGTGAAAAGGTTATTCTATACTGCTGCAAAGTACCTGCTGACTGCTTAAAGATCTGATCTTCTAGGGAACATGCTGCTTTTGTAAAAGAAATTTGCCATAGTCAAACTGTGACCAAATTCCAGAGCTCTCCATTATAGAAATGGTTTTAATCCTAAAAAATTATGTTTCCAGAAGGCACAGATGATATCTGAGAAAAAACCCACAGTCAACACCTTCCAAATCCCCTGGGCCAACCACTCCCAGTTCTCCAGTTTTCAGTTTCCCTCTCATCTCCTCCTTTGCTTTTTAATCCAAATCCTTTCCAGTCTACTCAGCATGTCACTTTCCTGGGATCAGCAAAGAAGGGATAATTGAGAAGGCAGAAAAGAGAGCCTAGACTGAGCATACCTGGAAGAGAAGTAAGCTACAACTCAAGCTGGTGTATGCCATAGATGGACAGAACCTTGAGGAAGATTAAGCACTAAACAGCAGCAGAATTTCACTGGAACTACCAAAAGGAACCTTGACCAAGCTCATGTTATTAAAAAATGTCAAGTCACTGATCTCAGGCCTCAGGTTTCATCAAGAAATGGTCAAGTTTCTTTTCCCAGGTGTCCACACTGCTTTAGTTGACACTTCCTCAAAATATACACCTAGCTTAAATTTTACAGTAACCATAAAACACTGCCAATTCCTTTTGATAGGTTTTTCAGGTAACCTCCAGGAACAGTGCAATTGGCCTTTCTTGTTATTACATATGAGGAAAAGTGAAGTTAACAGCTCAACATTTATTTAGATATATATATATATACACATATATACACACACGCACTATAGAAAGTCCAAACCAATGTCTCACAGTTAATTTCATTCTTGCATATATATATGTATATTAACTGTGTATACACACACAACCCCTTATATATATAATTCTTTTTACATATATGTATGTTTTACAATTCCCTCAACATTACTCTGCATGTTAATAGATTAAAGACAACTGATTATTTTTTTAAAAGCCCTCTGAACTCAATGCTTATGTTATTCAGCAACTGAACAATAATTTTTATAGTTCTCTTGAAACGTTAACCATTCTAAACCTTACAGAAAAGTATCTGTTTTCTTCCATACTTAACAATACTATGATATCTTTCAATATGACTAAAACTTGAGAGACTAAAATTGAGGCTGTTTTACCAAAACATCCTACATATTATCCTGAGTATCCTTCAAGGTTTATTTGGTATTTTTACAAACCAGAATCCTCGCAGTCAGTATCCTGAACATAAACCTATACTCAAAAGCACATACACCAAAGAAGAAAGTAAACTTGTAGGTATAGAATATTAAATATTTGAATGGAAATCCAGAAAGTCAGATTATTTTTTATAATTCAATTGAAAAGCAGTGATAAAGCCTAGGAACAGACTGAACCACAATTTTAAAATTCAGAACAGAAAAAATCTTACATTAGTTACTTAATCCTATTAACACACATACATAAATAATACATATACCTCCTGTCAACTTACCAAGGTACTTCTCCCTTTCTTCTCTTCTTTCCTTTGCCAGTCTTTGTCTTTCATCAGTTTTTAGAAATCCATCAATGGCTGAAGACAGAGAGAGGGGAAAAAAGTGTTAAAAAGATGTTAGCAAAACTGAAGAAGCTTCCAAAAGAAATAAGAAAATCTACCAAAAAAAAATCATAACTACCACATTGAATAACTCCAATAACAAAAAGAATTTTGCACTTGTATGCAGGCAGGTTAACAAGCTGGGATTTGGATACACCTTGAGCACAGTCTCCTACCTACTGCAGAACTCCAAACACACTTCCTCACTGTAAGTGCCTGACTCCTCTTGTCAGAGTGAACAAGCATGCTGGTACTGCTTGTTGCAAAACTTCCTTGGGAAAAACCACAAGGATGCAATTAACATGTATTTATCTGTGTTAATAAGCTCATTTTAACTTTTTAGGCTAAAAGAAAAAGTTAGTTCAGAAAAGCAGTGAGCAGCTATGTGGAATCCTGGCCTTTGTATTTATGGCTTGACACAGCCCCAAAGTTTCCTTGCTCACTGTCACCAGCTCGTTTCAGCAACCAGCAATTATCACTGGAGGAGGCAGTGGAGGCAGCAGCCCTCCTGCCCATTTTCCACGTAGGAAACACACTGTTTCCTCCTTGAGTTGGTATCTAAAAGTAGGTTACTTGTGTGGGAGGAGGTTGCCTAAGGATGTTTTTCACCTGGATCCAGACACCCCAGTTCTTTGCACAGCATGAACAACTGAAAAGCTCCGTTTAAGAAGGCAGGAAGGTGGAGTGTGACACACAAGGTGCCTTGGGATCACCTGCCTGAACACCCTGGAACAAGCCACCAGATGGACCTGAGATGGACTGTCTGCAATACCAGGGATAACGCCACCAACTAGTGACTTGATAGCCCAGTTAGAGGATGGTATCCTTTAAAAACAGCTGACAGGGCCTCCGGTGCCCTCCTTTCTCTCTTTGTTTTCAGCATCTCCTGGAGTCTTAGCAGTGCTGCAGTGTAAACAGGCACAGTGTCCCTCAGCACAGTCTACATCCTCTGCAATCGTTATCTGGGCTCCCTACTGAGCTACTGAATTATAATTAAATCCCCTTCCCTTTTGCTCTGAAAACTGCAGTTGTTAATTTTATCAGATAAACAGTAAAAAGTTAGACTGCAGCCCGAACTCGCTTTCTGAGAAGTCACACTTGCAGCTCCTTTCTGAACGTATCCTGTCTGTGGGAGCAAGGACTTTGTATGGGAAGTACCTGTCCATAAAACACACTGTTCTGCAGGAGGCTGAAAGCCAGTCCCAAGTGACTGGGGACACACACAGGTCTCAGCTGTCCCCCATTAGAATAACAGCTGCTTCTCCCCCACCTTCACACACCATCCCTAATCCTCCTCGGCACAGACGGTGACTACCTGATGACAGTCAGGCCCCTGGAAAATTGTGATTATAGCTCCCAGCTGGTTAATTACAGCTAAATTTGTGGGTCAAATACCAAAGGCTCATCCTACTTCCATACTAGTCTGCTTGTTTGTTCACTTGGCAGGCATTTATTGTTAGATTTGATGAGGAAGAAGGAAAGAAGAGGTGGCAGCTCAGTAAAACAACCATGGCGAAGGTTTGTAAGTGCTTTGAACAGGGCCACAATAAGTAGCCAAGAAGGTGAATCCTGTTGCCAGCATAGTTATATTACAGCTCCAATGGAAAATTTTTCTGTGATATGAAAGAAACAGCACAAAACTTACAACTCGGGTTAGAAGCAGCAGAGGGAGGTGAAATCAATAGCCCAAAGAGTGAAGACTGAGCTTGGGAAGAAGTAGAGGGTGGAAAAAGGGATAGAGACAAGCAGAGGCACAAGCTAAGGTCTTCTGTGGCAAAGGATGTAACTCATATGGAGAGGTGGGACCTGAAGTATGGAAGCCAGGATGAGGATAAGCTGGAGGGATAGGAAAGGAACAGCAAAACAGTTCATGTCCATAGTTTATGTTCACATAATCCTGCACTGATTCTCATCACTCTCCTACTTACATCTCTGTAACCCATCAGCAAAAACATGCCCCATTAAGCCTGTCACTATAATTACAGCTAACTCATCCCTACTTCGACTGCTTCATGAACACAACTGGCAGAAGTGGATCTAAAAGTCTTGTTCACAACTGCCATAGCTATGAAAAATTTTTCAGGTTTACTTTCTCAAGCATTTGCATGTCTCAACCCCACTTGGACAATATCAAAAGATGATCAAGGCTGTAGAGTCAGATACATAAAAAATGAAGATGGATCCAAATTGAAACTGTCTGTGCAGTCCTTATTTTGCCTAGTCTTACACATATATTATGTGGTCTTTTCCCTTTTAAGTCCCTAATTCATTCAGTGCATAACAGTTAAACCAAATTCAAAGTTATTAGTGCTTCTTACTTCATTTCCTTCTGAAACTGGAAAGCAGACAGAATTATAAAAATACATGGAATTGCTGCTCATGACACGTACAACACACTAACATGTGAAAAAAACCATAGTGGAGGAAAACAATAGACAATCTAATACATACAGGCATCAAACACATGTGGCAAGAGGAGCATTAAAATAGCACAGGAATCCTCAATACTAGTGTTTCACTCAAGTGCTTAACTTTGCAAATCAGCATGCCTGCCAAAAATCAGAACCTTGCTTGCCTTCAGAAAGCAAATACAGCTTTGAAGGACAGAATAACTGGGTAATAGCTTGTACTTTGGGATGATTTCTGAAGGCCAAAATTAGCATATTTACTACATATCTCCATATAAATGCAACGGGCACAGCAGTTACCTGTGGCAAGAAATTTCATTTATGACAGGAATTCAAATTCCGTTTGGCAAAGCAGACTGCAGGCAGCAAACTGGCGCAGGTAACTCCTCCCTGGGAATAGCGTAACGGCATCCCAGTCCCGTCACTGGGAATTGCCAGCAGAGGGCAGGACAAGGTCTGAATGCACACCAAAACCCCGCGGCAAAAAGCTCTCCCTGTGCCGAGTGACCTCGGGTTAATAGTCTGTGTACGCAGCTTTATCCTGAGCCTTCCTCATATTTCCAGCTAAGCCTCTGATCCCTCAGTTAGGGAGACACGTAACAGCTAACACCGAGTCTGAGTCAGGACGCAAATGCAGACTGGTTGAGCCTTCTGCCAACCAGGGTAATGAATACAAGGAGACCCTGGCAGAAAGCTCTCTAATAAACTTTCATTCCCAGACTTGCAGAAAAATAAGAAAACTGCTCAAATAACAAAGATTTTACTCTAAGGAAGTACAGACACAAATTGCTGCTACTTCTTACTCCATCTCGCAGCCCTCCCCAGAAACCTCCTTTCCACAGACCCCACTCTCAAAGGCATGTATCTCATCACTGCACTAATTCCTTCAGACCATGACTCTTTTTTGGATTTGGGGGTGGGGGTGTAGCTTTTCCTCTGGGACTTCGTTACAACAGGCATTTCTAAGGAAAACGACCGTAACTTAAAGCCAGATAAAATGTCAGCAGCAGTCCAGCAGCAGCAATATGCTGCAGGATTCTTTCCATACTTTAATGCTACTTTGAAATAAATATTTATAGAATTAAAACCTGACATGTTAATCACTGCTTCAACCCACTTTCATGGGCAAGGTAAGCCTATTCAGGCTGATGAAACAGTGCCAGAACATGTCCACACACTCTGCTCTGCATACTACCTGTGTAAGCCTCTTGGTGGTTGCTCATGACAGAAGAAGGTTGTCCTGTCCTGATGAGACACAAGACAAGCTCTGTCTTTTGAAATCCATATCCTGATTTTAGTGAGAAAACAAGTACTCGAGCAGGACAATCAGGTTACTGGAAGGTGAGACTACATTTCAGAAGGACTAACCAGCTATTTGGACACTTCCTCTCCTGAAATTCATGCCTGAGTAATTGTCAGCACATAAGGCCTCTATTCAGTTCGATTTTTTTCTGCTTTGTTGTTGAACCCACACACACTTCTGTCTTCTATAATACCCCATGGTATTTTGTTTCACAACGATCTAGACGTAGCAGATAACCAAGCCCTTGACAGCAGGCACCCTGACACAGGAGGAAGTCAGCTGGGGATCCGAGGCCAGCGCTGCGTTACGTGTACAACATACAGAGCCCTTTGACCGTCCTACATGACCATGTTCAACACATTTAGACCTTTGTCCATTCTGCATGACATTGTCCAACCTTTTTAGACCTTTGCCACAGTATGTGTCATCAGTGATGTTGCTATGTTGGTGAAATTCCTGGTTTGGATGCAGTTTTGCCGATGGGTGGTTTTGCCAGGGACCAGACGAGCCCAAGATAACACTGCACTTACACCCAGTGTTTTGCTGGCCAACTGTGCTGCTCCAAATAGTATAATCTTAGACAATAAAATCAAGGTTTTGCTCCCCCAAAACTGGCTTTTTCTCCCTTAAGACTGTTCTTTGAGACAAGAATGAACCAACTTTTCTACCTGCCACCACATTCCTCTGGGTACTACTGAATCAAGAAACATTCAAGTTTTCAGTTACTGACTGTTACTTTGAGAGGAAAAAAAAGTTGTAAGACTGCAAGTGACTGTATCTGGATGAAATTTTCTGTTGACAAAAGGCATTTTTCCTAAATTTTAGATAGTCTATATTGCTGAGAGCCATTCAGATAGAGGCAACATGTAAACAATGCAAGGGCTTTGCAGGTGTGTTCAGTAAGATTTAGCGGATTGTTGTCCTTTTTGGTAATTGTCTTTTTAAAGTTCTCTTTAATTAAAAATGTTCTTTATTGTATTGCACTCAGAAATCCAAATACAAAGAATCAGAATCTTTCCAGTTTCAGCTACTTATTTATAGTTTTGTGTTTCCTAGGCTAGATTTAAAATATAACCAGAAAAGAAAAAGGGATTTTTTTCCCATTGTGTCTAATTAAAATACCAGGGGGGTTATCTGTTGTTGTAAAGACGTTAAGTAGATAAAGTCATTAAAAGCAAACTCAGTTGCCAAACACAGTGACATTTCAGACACCCCAGGCTAATTGTCTGAGAGGTGGCCTGGCAGATAGAACAGAGAAGCTGTCAGGGACTGCACACTCTGGTTAAGCAACTAGGACACCTGTCTTATGTTCCTGATCTCCACCCTGGATTTTCTAATTATTCATTTGAATCAAGAACTTCACCTGTAAACCATACTTAATGACCACAGTAGCAAAATATATCCTACTGCTATGTTTATCTAAGTTTCAGGTGAAATTTCTCCAAATGCTGGTCAAATAACTTTGAAATGATACACGAAGTGTATACAGGTCATTTGGTGATCGCAGGCATTAACAGAAATACCTTGATTACTGCATGGGAAGGAAAAACTTGCTAAAACAGAACTGGCAGATCTTCTCAGTTCTGTGTGAGCCCACAGACACCTCATCAGCTCCATGGGATTGTGTGTTTTGTGTGCAGTGTGTGCAGCCCTAACAGAGCTCCACGGAGACTCCAGGCAGACACAGCGGATGCACCTTACGAGCACTCAGAGAACAGGTAAGACACATTAGCAGAATATTTTCACTTACAAAAACACTAGATAAATAATAACACTAGATGAATTATTTAGTTTACTGAACAGGTCCCTACTAGACAGCCCACCACACAGTCAGCACATACAAAGCAGCTGCACTGTGTCAATGAGTGTTCTACACTGATGTCTTATTTATGTGCTTCTGTAATCTCTCAGGCAGAAAGGAGATAGAGGCTTAACCAGCATTTGCCAGTGTCATTCTCCCAGATTTAACACACATCAACATTTATAGCTGTATTCATCAAACACTACTAGACCCCAGACCCATTTGGAATATGTATGTAGATAGGTAGGATCTTCCCTTCTAGCCTGTCCAGCAACTTTCTGGAAGAAAACACTATGCAACAAAAGTACTGCTTCTAACTCACAATTAACATTTCGAAACTACTAGGGCTTGCCAAGGAGTAATTGGTGGCACTAGCTGGAAATTTTGTGCTAAAACAACAACCAATGCTCCAAATCTCACGGCTATAAACATTACAAATGAAAATTCTTTTCCCCACGAGTGCAATTTTTTTCTTCTTTCATTCACTCACTGCATATCTCCTGAATATAGCAGTAGTCCCAACACGTATTTCAGATTTATGCATTTACTAACTTGCACAGACTAGTTTCACTGACTTCAGTTGAACTACTTTGTTGAAACAGAAAATAAGGAAATATCTTGTCAGGATCAGGAAACCCCTGCATGCCCCGCCTGAGTCTGATAAAAGATGTCCTATCATTCATGTACCATAGGAAAATGCATTTGTTGGAAGAAAAGTAGCTATAAATACTGTAAACACTGGTTGTCTGGTCCATTTTCCTTTTATTTTTGCATGAAAAACCCTCACTGTAATACAGTAACCCTCAAGTCACAGTTATTTTGCTCAAATTATTTAAGGGAAATGTTCTAGGATTCATATACATTTGTTTCTCCATCACAGTGAATTCAGCCTGAATAACCTCATTTTGGGCACAAGCACATCAAAATGAAAAATATTCCATGTATTGCCAAAACCTTTTTTTTACCAAAATGAACCAGTTTTTCATCCATAGTGTAGTCTAGCACACTTCAATTCCTCATTAAATACAATATACTGTAATTTAAAACCAAAGAGTGCAGGAGCCAGTATTTGCAAAGATGATTATCTGAAGAAATCAAACAGCTTCCCTGATATTAGTGCTTGGGTAAGCTGGAGCACACTGGGCTGAGCTCCTGTCTTCAGGCTCAGGCTCTTGGAGTCACTGGCTGTGTGACTCAAGTCATATTCCCCTCAGCAGTGAGTGGCTGTGCTTTCTCCATCCCCAGGCCACACATCCCTGCAGCTCCCCACGTCAGCAGCCAGTCCTTAAAACTTTGCTTAGCAGTGAAGAGGAAAGTTGGGATGATTTCCCACCGTGGCAGTGTCAAGCTGCCCAGCTCAAGGCACTAAAGCACACTGCTGACTGCCATTAGTCTGCTGCCAGAGCTCCTTTTATCCCAAAAGAAACTTTCACAGCATCAGAATGTAGCAGCTGCAAATCTCTAATTTCAGCTAACTCAAGGGTCACAGGACAGCACTCTGGGGGAAGCCCCAGCAGTCTCTGCACTCCCTGCCCTCCACTGCAAAGTGACTGCCACAGACAGGCCAACCAGGAGAGATTAAAAAATAGTCCTATAATCAACCTCTTAATTAACCTCTATGCCTAAGTACCCAAACAAAAGCATGACATGGCAGAACTACAGCTTGCTTCTAAATGAACTTCAGGCAGAAAGTGTTCTTTCAGAGCCTTGAGTAAAAGTGACAAGGATTTGTCATTTAACTGTCATTAAAAAAAATAATTCAGGTTATAGGTATAAGTATAGCTAGAGAATCAAGAAAACATACTTGACTTCTAACAAGGCTTATTGAGATGTGAGGTGTTGCCAGTATGTCTTTTATCA
>NW_008687614.1:2851-30473 GCF_000695815.1 Acanthisitta chloris | reverse complement strand
CCCTATATAGTAGAATTAACTTAAGATTACCTTCATTTCTCACTATACCTTGTCCTCCACCATGACTGAAGATTTGGAGAAAGCTTCTATTCTGTGCTGTGTGATGAGCAAAGTGAATATAGAGCATGTAACAAAAGAAGAATCCATTTGCAATTTTCCATTTACATAATATATCTATGTCCCTGTGTGTATATCTATCACAAAAAAGCATTGATGACTCACTAACATGACATGTGCCTATCAAGGACTAACCTAAATAATCTCCACTTTGCTCTGCCCCTGCCTGGTCCATTGCTGAAACAGAGAAGCAGCTACCAGATATCAGATGTAGAAACCTCATTTACCCTGTGATTTGGCAGAAGCTTCAAAAAAAAAAAAAAAAAAAAAAAGAAGCAAAGCTGATTAATCTACAGCAGACATGATCAAGTGAACTTCATTCTTTGTGGACTTGACTATGATTAGGAGAGACAGTTAAAATGTTGCTTTGGCTGTGCTTCACACTAATTGTACTTCCTGTGTGCTTATTCCAGGGAGAACATCCATTGAATATCAAACTCAAAACAATTTATTCTAGGAACATGCATGGTAAGTACTCATGGGGAAGAAAGGCTTTAACAATTAAGTGTTTGTCTTTAACCTCTTTTCTACTATTATAGTAATGTAATACACCAATGTCCTTCACATTTATAACATTACATAAAGAGATAGAGTTTGAACTATGCTCCTGGTCAGTTTTGGCTTTTGCATCCCCCAGTCTTGGCCACTAGATACAATTCTTATTAAATCATATAATGCAGTGGTGGGATCCAAATACTTGCCCTTTTAAATCCAGAACATGAACTTTTCCCTGTGGTGTTTTTATACAGTCACTTGATCTATCTGAGAACCTAATCATTCTAGGTCTTCCATCAAGAGTCTAACATGTCCTTATTGCAATTTCTGCCTAGTTTTCTACCTGCTCTTTAGCTGTGAGCTTCTGACTCTCAAGGAATACCACACATGAAACTATCAGTGCATGCATGTCCCCCTGCAAGACACTGCTGAGACCTGACCAAGCACTGGCAATCTCAGTCCCCCAGATAGAGAGCAAAAATATTACATTCACATACATCCTTTGGTATGCAATGTTTGCAGCTTTGTATCATCATTTATAATGATTGTTCTTTATCCAACTATTTAATATTAGCTGCTGTGCACAGGAAATGCTATTTTTTTCTGTTACAAACCAAACCAACCCTGCCAAAGGACAAGGCTCCAAAAGCAAGAACCTCATTCAGCTCATACCCTTGAACTGTATTAAGAGGTCTGAATTATTTTGGACTTCTAGATGTGTAAGAAACATCCCAAAGTGGACATTGCCTTAACACTGACTCAGTCAACTTAATTCATGCCTGGGGCTGGTGCAGCCTGTTGAAGGAGTCCAAGGCTGTGGGGAACAGTTAGACACAGCCACAGCTGGAACTGAGACATGTTGGGTCTCACCCACCTTGCCTAAATCATCCTATATGGAGAGATGATGTTCACATTTTATGGAAACAGACAGAAGACACTGGATCTATTAGGTTAGTACTTGGAAGATTATTTTTCAAGGGCAAGGAACTGTATGGAGATAGACTGATACCCAAATAAGACTGATCATTTCTGCATCCCTTGAAAGAGTTATGTGAACACATGTTCTTAAATGGAATTTATTTGGATTTTCAGTACTTTAACAAGTGTTAAAAAGATTAACTGTGCTTTTTTACCACTGCAAAAGATAAATCTTTGTTTAATCTGTAATTTCTCAGAGGATTATTCACCGAGTTCCTGCTATAAACTGTATTAGTTGCTTATGCAAATTCAGAACACAAATCACATTATATGTAGAGTTCTTAACCTGCAGTATAATTGAGACATTTTACCAAATCAAAACTTTTCTACACAAGAGAGATGAGTGGATTAGGCATCCCTTGATTTTTCAAGTCTCAAAACCAGCAAAGCTTTTTTTTTCCACCATAAGAATTTGGAGCTTTTATAAAGATTTACAAAAATCTATAAAACTAAAGGATAAAACTGAAGTACAGAATGACTAAGCTGTATGCAAAGTGCTTAAATGATATGCAAAGATGAAAACATACACCGAACCCAGGATTGACAGCACACTTAGGCCAACACAAAGAGGCCAATTAAAACATAGTGGGTCACTAAGCTTTGCAGCAAGGAGTGCTTAGCACAGAGATCAGGTCCTGTATTCAGTACTTTCTGCCAAAGTTCATCTAAACTTTGGCAACGAGTGTGGCAAAGCTACACAGGATGAAGGGAGACTCCTAGGTGTGTCTCCTACCCCCTTTTGTGACCTTCACGGCCCACAAAGAAACAAGTCAAGAGATATATTTAATATTACAGTCAACAAAGTGCAATCTTCACTGCCGCAGTGAGTCTGCCCTGCCTCAGGGGAGGTCCTGTGCAGGAGCAGACAGCAGGCACTGCAGGCACCAGGGCAGAACCACGGGGACTTGGCTGGTATTCCCCTGGCACAATCATTTTAGAGTCTTTAGACACAAACAGGCACTTGCACACACACGTGCACTCTTCAGGCACAGTGTTTGCTTTTCCCTGTTACCTGAATTCACTTCAGAGACCAGAAATTATTTGCATGGAACATACCAAGCTCTAAAGGGAAACAATTATTTGCACAAGTGAATAGTAGCATAAATGTCCTGAGGTTGATGATTGCTGAATTCACATTCACAACTTTCTCCTGTGGGAGATGCCACACTGAATACACTGAATCTAATCATGCAGCTGGACTCTTTTTTGGCATACAGATTTATTTAATGCTGTGACACAGTCTGGTAACACGTGGTGTGGATGAGCACATTGGGATAAAAAGAAAGCTCCTCAATAGAGATAAATGCATGGTGAATGTGAGAAATTGAAGGTTGCATATGCTTGGCAGGCAATACTTTGTTCTAATTGATTTTGAAAACACTTGAATGATGATTTTGCAATTAAATTATCTACTTGTAATACAATGTAATTAGACATTTTGGAAGATAGAGGCCAGTTAGCTTAATTCTTTCTAATGTGCATTTAGACTTTGCAAGTCTACAATTAGCCTGTACATGGGTTAGCTGCTATTTTCTATTTAAAATTTACTTCCTAATTTTCTCTTGTCCATTGTTCCTCCCTCTCCCCTTTTTCTGGTGTGTTGCAATTGTGGTTTTAATAAAACAATTACTGGCAGGAAATTTAACCAGACTGATCCTGCAAATAAAACAAATGTAGCTTTATTTGGCACCAAAATGTAGAAATTTACAAACAAAAGCTCATAACTTAGCACCCACTTTGCACTAAAAAAGATAGGCAAATAATCCTGGTTTAATTCTTGTAATAACAACCTGTGTCAGCATCTTTCCCCACCCCAATCCATGTCAACACTAAACCACTTGATTATTTTTCTTTTCATGTCACAAAACCAGTAAGACAAAGATCTAGTTTTATATAGCACATCAGTTATTATGACATTTGCACCACTAAATCTTGGTGTGCAGTTATTCTGTGTTGGAGTATCTGTTTACAATTTATTCCTTCTCTTTGCCCTTAATATCTCACTGTGATTTCGACTGAGCCAGTGAGACTGTTCACCCCTCAGGCTGCCAGAACTGACATCACAGCTACAGAGTAGAGGTACAGCAAAACTTTGCTCATACCTTGAGCATCTCCAGCTATTTAAAATAATTCCTATTCTGGATCCTACAAAGGTAAAGAAGTTTTTATTTTAGAAATATCTTCTCAGCGAGACCACAGGCATGAACTGTGTAACACAATTACAGAAATACCATACAATTCCAGGAATCACTGACATAAAACAAACTGATTTTTTGCCACATAAAACAACAATCTAAAATGTGGCCATATGGTGATATCCTGCTAGCCAGTCCACTAGATAGCAACTTAGTAAAACAACAGCTATATCAAATGCAAATACTGTACCAGGTTTCAGATATTTTTAAACACAAATGTCTCAAGTCCAACTTTTATGTGAATCAGTTTAAAACAGAACAAGCTTTGTATAATGATATTTACTTCTTCATTTTTTTTAACTGGAGGCTTATAAAGTGTAAAGTATTTTTGACAGAAAACTGGTGTTTAAAACTGGTATTATTACATTCTTCTATTTCTATCTTGATAAGCCACACGTGCCCATGACCCAAGCCTAGGATTGTGCTGGGCCAAATACTTTATACATTAAAGATGTTCATAAATAATTTGGTTAACATGCAGAAATGGCTGCTGGTGCAGAAGTAACTGGGAGCCAGCAAACCATCCATTTCCTCCCTGCACACAAGGAAAACCTGCTCTGCTCCATAATGCACATCCCAAGAAACCAGCAGCCACTCTTGTACAATGAGTGAGAAGTGATCAGATAAAGACAATTTCAGAGGAAAGAAAATGTTAGACCTACACAGCAACTGGGTTCCCTCCGCCCCAGTTTGGATTAACCTCTCTCCTTCTTCCTAAGTTTCTGGACATACTGCTCATGAACTTTTCCCCAGACTAGAGCATGGAATGTCAAGGAGAGTCACCAGGTTTTTGAGTGCTGAAATAGAAGTATTTTTATTTTGTCACTTTAAAAAGCAAGACTTAGGATGAAGGGTGTCTTGAACACACACTTGCTGAAGGGCAGATTCCTACCCTATGTAATCCATCACGGCAGTTCAGCTAAAAAAATCAGGGCTACTTGCCTAGTAAAACCTGCAGCTCAAAAAGTCCAAGATGATGTGTCTATCAAAGTCCAGTTAAAGGTCCACATAGCACAAAAAAAGTTAAAAGAAAACAAGCCAACCCCATACATAGATGCAACAGAGCTACAGCAAGTTCTGAAATTGATAAAGGTAGACCCAGGAAGAAACCTGAAAAGTTTCAGTTTGAAAATAGGAAGTATTCAAGGTGAAAATGAAATCAGTCTGCATGGCTAACAACTCTCATTATTAATACCATGTAGATCTAGCCAGATGGGAGACAATATCCTGCACAGTGCAGCTGACAAAAACAACAGCAGGGAAATAAAATCATTCTTCTTTTCAACTGTAATACCACAGTTAGCACCAAGTTGTTTTCAGAAAACACACTGCAGGGTTTATTTTATATAAAAAGTAGCTTCTCACAAGTCTTGCCCATAACAGCCACTGCAGCAGACAAGCCACAACGATTAAGGGCTGAAGAGGAGCTCTCAAGGATGTTTTTGATAACCACTTAAATAGACATCATGATAATGTCAAAGACAACATTCCTAAACACTATTTGAAGATAGTGCATCTGTTTCCTTCCTCTCAGAAACATAAAAACTGCATGTCTAGAGGCTATTTGCTTCATTCAAAATCACATCACAAAGACATCTCCAGCTAGCAATATCAGCCCCCAAGCCTCCTTCCTCTCCCTGGAAGTGGATGCAGGCTTTTTCTAAGCACTTTCCATCGTTTAACTCTGTGAAAAATCAGTAAGTTAATTACTGAGATTTATATAAATCTAACTTCTACAGAACAATCAGTGAGTACCAGTCTGTAAATACTGTCTTTCTACGGAAAAATATATCACTTTATACAGTGAGCACATCATTACTTCAAGGTTATTTTTCTTGGGAGCAAAGAGCTCAACTGAAGAGTTGTCTGCTACATGAAGAGCCAAAGACTAGAGTAGTTCTTACATTTACTTGTATCAGCCATTCTAGATTGATTTACAGCATTAAGAGTAAATTTAAAAAAAGAATTTACTTATGTGTGTGTAGATGGATCTATTCCCCCAACATCCATAGATATATATACAGTTGAAGGGGGAGGACAGAAATTGAAAAACAAAACCCATGAAAACTGGAACACTATTCTCTATGCAGAGTGATAAATAGTAGTGCTGTGTGAACATTTATCTTTTCAAACACCTCTTGTGTTTGTTTATTCATCAAAGATATCATGGCAGGCCTGTTTAACCTTGAAAATTGGTGAGCACTCTAGCTTGAGTGTTAAGAGCAGGAAAGTTACCTGAAATATCAGTGGAAAAACCATTGCCACAACCACCACATGCAAAGCACACCAAAAATGACCCTCCTCAGCAGCTCTCCCCCACAGGACCAGGATTTGCCAGAATGGGCAGCAGCGTTCGGGACATGTTAGACCCATGTTAAGAATTTTGGTATGTATAGAACAACAAACATTAAGCTTCAGTGGTGGTGAGAAATTATACCAGCTTTCTTCCACTTGCTTTCCTCCAACTTCTTCAGAACTACAACATCTCTCTCCTGCATCATTAATCTCCTCTATGTTATCGGTATGTTCTTCCCCATCACTCAGACTTCACTAAACAATAATTATTCACCTACAAAATTAAACCCCAAATTGATCTTAAATCATATAGGGCTTTTAGAAACCATTGGGTGAATTTCATGCCCCAAAATTCTAGACAACATGATTTCCTATAGAAAAAGTATATAGAGATATTTCAGTATCATAGTTCCACAAAATCAAGTTCTATTTGATTCTAAAGTACATGCACACTTCTATTTTTAAACTTTCAACGCCTGTCTTCATCAAAACATATACAGGAGAATACTCAAAAGAACATTAATTTGCTACAGCAGTATGCTATGCAATGCTCTTCAATAAATGGTTCTCTTGTAACTGTTATAGTTAAAGCTATTGAAAGACAATATTAATACCATCTCTGCAAGATCAATTGAAACAGCTCAGCAAAAGAGACTGTGGCAATCAAAAGAACAAGTGAAATTTAACTTGAAGTGTTCCCTGCAAGCCTTGCTGTGCACTTCAGGTGTATGGGAGCATTGGTATTTTGCAGCTTATGGGTCAAGAAACAGGTAAAAATGAAGTTTAAAAAATCTGAAAGCAATGTCAGTACACCAGAACTACCTTAAAGCAAAGACTGAATGTTAGTATTTACAAAGTACTGCTGATCAGTTCTTAACCTGAACACACAACCCAACATGTAATAGAAGTTATCTGAAGAAGTATTTGGCATATGTGAATATCCTTGCAATGACCTGACCCAAACTATAACAATGTCAGTACATTTTTATCTAAAAGGACTCAAGGATACACTGATGATGTACTGGGAATCCTTTCTGTTATGACTACAGGTGGCTTATCTTGTGGCACTACTCAGAATTCTAACTCTATCTGGTTTTGTGTTCTCCATGAGACGCAAAAAGATGCAGATGACAGATTTTTAATTTATTTTGTTTACGTGCAAGAACTATAACCTTCCTTTCAAATGGATCCTCCCAAGTTTGCTCACTGCCTCCTTCAACAGAAGAGTTCTCAATTTGTGTCTACTTATGCATTCAGCAAGTCCAATACCTATTTCTCTCTAAAGTGTTCAGTGTATTTCTTCTAATAGAAAAATCACTGATAACAATTACTAGTATAAATGGAAAATATTGCATCACTCAGAAATACTTGGACAATAACAAACCAGTAAGTTTATAACTCAGAAATACTGGGATTCCACTCACATTCTCATCCCTGGCAAAAGCTGTTTTAATGGGAGTCTCTGAACCCCCTTTAAGGAACATTTCTTCCCTTTTTCACCCCACACATACTTGTCTGCAAAGACATGCAATTCTGTAAAGCTACCATTTCTGAGTCCTCAGACAATTCTCACTGCTTTTAACCTTTAAAGAGTTATTTGTCACTTTTTAAACAACATCTTGTCATGCTGCACAGACAAAACAGCCACAGTTTCTGTTTCCTACGCCACTTTTCAAAGTAAGTCTTTGGGTACCACAGCCACTTCAGTGCAATGCTCAGAAACTGAAGGTGACAGGCTTGCTGGAGTACAAAAGCTTGGTAAAGATATAAAAAAAGTCCCCCTGACAAATGGGAGCAGGGAGGGGAATGGCTCGGCGTCCTTGCAGGCAGGCTGCAGGCACTGCAGGCTCTTCTTGTCAGCTGTGAGAACTCAGAGAGCAGAACAGTTTAGGAAGCTTATTCCCGGTTCAGCGAGCAAAAGGAGCCAACACACATGTAGCAGAGTCCCAAGTTACAAGCCAGTTAAGAGCTTCACGTTATTGCACCACCTCACTGAAAGCAAAACGAAGGAACACAGTCAACTTTACAGATCTGCTCCCTCTCTATAAATAAGACCGGAGTAAAACTTTAAATAAACCCAAACAAAACACAGAAAACCCACCCACAACAAAAGACTTCTTACATCCCTAGTCCTGCAGCCATGGTTTCAACACAAAAGGATGCCCCATAGCATCTGTACCCAAAACAGACACTGTTTTTACCTGGTGAATATTGCAATTACCCTAATGTAGCTAATTTGGAGTGAGCTGAGCACAGTCCTTTAAAAAGAAAATCGCCTCTTTGCTAAAGGAATGTTTTTATAGCACCATGCAGTCAATTTCTGAACAAATTCCCTTTTGCACTGAGTAGTACTAGGTTCTCATCTACTATATACATAATTATAGCAGAGAAGATCATTTGGATGCTACTGCTTCTACGCTGCAGCAGCTTTGAATTCAGTAACAAAACCAACTAACATACTGGGAGCATTATTTTCCTAGGGCAATAGGGCAATCAAAGCCAGACACATTTAAGTAGTGATAATCAGCACAGCTACATATCTGGTTGATACACAGTGGAGCAAGAATGTAACTGTATCACTTTCATTTCAGGAGGAGCCAAGCCAGGGGAGAGGAACTGGGCCAGCTTAGAGCAGCTGAGCAAATGGTGTTTTTGATAACTGCCTTCTGGTGCTCAGAATCTAATTTCTGTACAAAAATACCCATTTTTTTCGCAAGTGGAAGGGGTCTTCATAATTTTATATATATATGCCTCAGTCAGCAGGCTTGAGGAAGTTTGGATCACACCTATTTGTTTCACAAGGTGTGGGATACTGATATGGGAAACAGGAGTTTGTCTCGGACTTCATAATTATTAAAATCTATTAGAAGATTTATCAAATTATACTATTAAAAGCAAACAAACAAAAACCCACAAAAAAACCCCAACCCAGCATTAAGTATCCTCTAGTTCTTCCATTCTTCATTAAATCAGAAATAAGCAGCTCAACATAAGGCATTCAAGCTGTTAGGAAATTCATTTATTTGCAAATGACAAATGGAGCTCATTCTCAGTATAACAGCTTTTCCTGGGGAGTCAATTTATTTTAAAGAAATCAAGACATTACCATACCAAGACATAATTATGGGATTTTGTAAGCAGTTGCAACCTGAAGTATCACAGCTGTGCTTTTAAACTTCTATAGCAAAAAAGACTTATTAATCACTACACTGTAGACTATCAGATTTGTTCCAGGACTGAGGGTGGTCTGTAACATCACACAGCTATGTGTCCTTATCCTGCAATGGATCCATACAGTTCAATTGCCCTGACCACAGCCAGGAAGGCTCTGTGCAGGTGCAGAAATCCATTAATGCAAGGCTGCACTGCAAAGAGCACTGGCTTGGTGCCTGTGACAGCTAGAAATAACTCTACATTGCTGCAGCAATGCTCGTGGTAAGACTTTGTTCCGAATGCATTGCAGAGTGGATTACCTATTCAATACAGTGTATCAGCAGTATGCAGCTACACTGCAAGGCTGCTTGGCACCTGAGCAATCCAGAGCAGAAGAAGGCATCATAATCCCTACAAAGCCTATAAATCTAAACCTTGTATGATTTAGTATTTCAGTACCAAGCTGATGAGTATTCTATAGATAACTACGTAGATTACTCACCCAACAAGTCTGTCACACACTCAAGTGTGGTATTTGAAAATACTAGGGTTTTTTTCTAATTACTTTTCAAGGCTTAGCAAGAAAATTTTCATCCTACTCACTGCACCAAAATAGCTTCAAGGAGAAATATTTGGCCTCGGGAAAAGAATTACTAAATTGTGTGTGTAAGTACATGTGATCCAGGAACTCCAGAGCATGCCTAACCAAAATAGCTCAAAGCTACAAGCAGCAGATCCTATTTGGGGATTTCTATTTTACATTTGCACACAGGCACAGCAGATCACTCACCTCCTCTGCCTGCCCTGGAAAGGTGACTGCACACTGACTTGGCAAGCGGAGAGGTGTGGGAGGGCCACCCTGTGCAGTGGTAGTGGAAGGGAAGTGAAGGACTGCTCTGAAGGCAGGACACCCCGTGCAGCACACCGAGCCGCACAGCATTTCTGCACCATCACCTCTCCCAGTCTGTGACCAGCAAACCCAACAGAAGGGTTTGGCAGGTTACAGCTGGAACAGCATCTGTCTGACAGTGGGAGGGAGGTGACACCACAGCTCTTTAAAGCTAAGAGTCAGGTGTTGACCTGCCTAGATTAGGGAATTTCACACCTAAGCCACACAACCTGACATGCCTGATTTAGGATGTTGTTTAATGCTTGAATTTATTGAATTAATTATGTATTTAAATACAATACTATGGCTGCGTATGACAATTAGCTTCTTTCCAGCTATTAAATCTGTTGCAGTATTTCAACCTTATCCATCCAAACGTGTACCTTTTTCAACGAATCATACAATCACTAAAATTGGAAAATACCTCCAAGAACATCAAGTCCAGCCTTTAACCAAACACCACTCTATTAACTAAACCACAGCACTAAGTGCCACATCCAGTTGTTTCTTGAACACCTCTAGGGATGGTGACTCCACCACTTCCCTGGGCAGTCTGCTTCAATGCCTGACAATGCTTTCAGTGAAGAAATTCTTCCTGATGTCCAACCCAAACCTCCCCTGGCACAGCTTGAAGTAATTTATTTGTGCCCTGTCACTAGCTGCCTGGGAGAAGAGACCAACCCCCACTGTGCTACAACCTCCTTTCAGGCAGTTGTAGAGAGTGATAAGGTCTCTCCTGAGCCTTCTCTTCTCCAGGATAAGCAACTCCAGCTCCCTTAGCCACTCCTTGGTATGACGACTTACTCTCTAGACCCTTCTCCACCTTTGTTGCTCTTCTCTGGACTCACTCCAGCACCATAATGTCTTTCTTGGAGTGTGGGGCCTAGAACCAGACACAGTACTCAAGGTGCATCCTCACCACTGCCGAGTACAGGGGGACAACCTGTACTTTGCTTAGGAGTACCATCGGGTAAGTAAAAATCAAGGGGGGGTATGGCTCTACAAGGCAAGGAGGAAGGGGTTTTATTTGAGGCAATTGAGATCCATTTTATTTTACTCATTTACCTTATCTGTAAAGATAATGCTACTGTTGTTTGAGAACACTGCAGAGCATAACAATAAGCATACAGTGGCATCCTCCATTGGCTGCACACAAGAAAACAGACCAAGCTAAACATTTTGGCATACAGAACCTAGAGAAGAAAGAGCATCACTTTGAAAGTCTCCAGAAGCAAAAAATGCTTTTAAAAACAGAAGCAAATAGTGTTCACGGGAAGACAAAGTTAAGGTACTATAAAGATTCAACTATGTGCTCTTAAAATTCTACCTTTTATTCTCTGCAGTCACTCAAGCCCTGGTTCAGAATACTTTAAAAAGCCAGTCAATCTTTAAGAGAATTTTCACTGGATGACTCTAAATGTGCACATCCCAGAGGCCTAGAGGGGTTCAGAGTACTGCGCCCCTCTTGAAGAGTCAAAACTTCAGTTCTTTGATATTGCTGTACTTTGTGTTAATAGCAATTCTTCTGCAGATCAAAAAAGAAAAGCCCAAGAAATAGTCTACATCATCATGAAATGAGCAGAGCATACAGCTCTAGGCTAAGGTTAGTCCAAACAGGCATATTAGCCAAGCTCAAAGAACCAGGGCCAAGCAGAAGGCTTTCTCAGGGCTGCACAGTGAGACAAGTCAGATACCACCAGGAGGGTGCAAAGTACTCCTGCCTGGAATGTGGCAAAGCAGGGAAGGGATCCCCCTTTCCCCTTGCCTTGCTTGAACAGGCACTCACAAAACAGGCAAAAATGGAGCCAGGGATGTCAGCATTTTAGGTTATGTTTTCCAAGGCTGTCAGTAAGAATTAGAAGCTAACTTCCAAACAACACAGGGATATTTGAAGGAAAACCAAGATGTCCATCCAATAGACACATAAGAATGAGAATTCACTAAGATATTGCTTCATCAAACACAGTTCAAAATTTAAAGAGAGCAAATAGATTTGCAGTGCTGCATGCTCTGGATTTGAACTTGAAATTAAATGGAGCCAAGCATGGAAGTGGCATGCATGGATTGCTTTCCTTTGCAGAGACCAGTTCTGGACAACTAGGACATAGTACAACAGCATGGAGAGGAGATAAAGATGTGGGCATTTTGATAATGTTGTAAAATAAGCAAATTCAACACTGTTATTGCATTCCTGAAGGTGATAACTTAGAGACAGGCAGAAAAAGTTTATTAGGCCATGTATGCAAGTTTACATGCAGGAAACAGATAGGGGAGGGAATCTAGAAGGCAAAATGAAAATATTTGATGTTGTTAAGTCTTCAATGACATTTGAACTCCATCAGAAACACCATTTGCCTTATTTGATTTCAAAAGCCAACACAGTAAGAATAAATAGCCATCTAAAGCAAAAACAGCTGCCAAGAACTCTGACTTGCCTTTGGAAGAAGAGTTTTGTTGTGTTCATACCACTAAACAATTACAAGGTCATCTGATTATCTACAGAACAAATTACATGCTTTTCTGCTCAGAAGCATCAGAAAATGTATGTTCTAGAAACAACATTACTGTAGCTGTTTTAAGACAGACTACTAAGAACCTCATCGTCATTTTCAAAACATCAAAAATTTTTCTAGCTTCTGGGAAAAAGAAAGTTGTTTATACTCTTATCTTGATTAAAACCACCCTAGGATTTTAAAGAACAACTTAAGAAGTCCCTTTGAACATAAACTAATAAGAAAGAAATTCTTTTGCTATGGAGGATTACATACTTGGACAAGAAACACCCTTTAAGCTCCTTCACACAGAATACTGATCCTCCTTTATTCTGTTGTTTAACCATGTTTTAACGATTCAAAGAAAGCACTGTTTTGATAGATATTTTTTTCCTTTGGGAGAAAAAAAATGTTCTTTTCTATTGTAGAATAAAAAAAGTACAAAATCTGTAATATTTGGCTCAGAGTGGCACTGTGCCTCAAACACAAAATAAAAGGCAGTCCCTGTCCCTCAGTAATTATAATTGTAATGGTAATAAGGCATTAAAAATTACATAAGGCAGCCCTGGCAGGAGAACTGGTCAAAGATTAAATACTACTCATATTTGGCAAGTGATGCAGAAAAAGAGTTTTGGAATATCAGTAATGGTTTCATCTCCAAAGAAAGGTGCTACACAACCTGCTAAGTCTCTGGCCTTCTAGTTGTATCTGGAAAATAAGCTTATGTTCACCAGTAAACACATAATAAGCAATGGAAACATGTACTCAATATCCAAGTCCAATAAAGAGAATTAACACAGTAGGTTAAGTATTAATCTTCATAACTACCTGCAATTTAGCAATAAAAATACTTCACATGGATCAATAAGTTGTATAGTCAAAACAAAACTCAAATCAAAAGCTTGAAGCTTGATGATTTTTAGTATTGCTTTTCAGTATTTTCAAACGCAGTCCCAAATGCTTTACTGACTGACAGACTTCACAGGAATCCACATAAATGGGTTTACCTTGCACAGACCTTTCTCAGAGGGATGGGCAATTCTCATAATATCTGTCCCACATTTCCAATTACTATATTGCAAAAAGCTAAATCACCACAAACAATATTTGCTGAAGCAGAAGTGTTGCAACCACAGTGGTCAAAGGTTGTAAGTGACATACAATATATATGGAGCAGTAATTCTCTTTATGATTAAAAGGTTTCAGAGTAGTACCAACAGTAGCTGTAAATGTTTTCCTGACACACCAAGATATCTATATTGAAGTAGAACATACTATGAAATTTCCCTGCCTTCTCAAACAAAGAAGAGATTTAAATGAAGTGATAAGCGGTTTGAATAAAGTGATTCCCAGCAATCAACTCTGCACTGCCAAATCAACAACCTCTCACTCGCTTTCTGGAGAGCAGGGGCTACTTCTCAGACCTGTCACCTCTTCCTGAGGGAGGAATTTAGAGGTACCTATTCCACTCTACTCAAAGGGAGCCCAAGACAACCAAGGTAGACAGATGTCAGATGAATTCCTGCAGAGAACTTAATCGTGCACAGTAATGCAATTTGTGCACTCTCCTGCCATTGAGGCATTAGGGCACATACAGGGGACAGGAGGATTTTCTACAGGTATTTTCAAAATACCACCTGTCTTCATTTGCCTGCTTACCAACAGATGAAAAATGACACATGTAACAGCAAAGGAGGCAGTTTTTATTTAAGTTGGGGTGGTTTTTTTTTTGGGGGGGGCAGGGGAGAAAATCTCAAAACTCTAAATTTTATTGATGACAAAGGAAGAACATTAGGCAGCAGAACATAGATCCCTTCAGGGAAGGGACATTTAATGATGAATTTTCACCTAAGGATCAAAGGCTTATAAAAGAACACACTAAAATCAGGGTTTCTAACAGATTAGACTACCTAAAGCTCATATTTTTCAATTCCATTATATGTTATCATATTCTGCATCATCAGCCTTTGGGATCCTGAATGAAGGCAGCACTCCTTCACTGTCAGAGGAACAGACCTCGAGGGAATGAAAGGCCAGAACAGCAAGACTGAGGAGAACAGGAGGAACACCAGCTAAAGTATCTTAGCAAAGGAACTGAAGTTTTATGTACTTCATTTCTTAATTACCTCCTTGAACTGCCAAAAAGATGAAACAGCCTCAAAACCTATTGCATCAAAACTGAAGTATTTAAGAAGCAGAATGCCTAACACAGATGAAGTGAGTCCAGTTCCTGATGTTACACTGACAAATCTACACTTAACAATATCTTTGCCTGTGACAAACCTGTGTAAATGCTCATTAGCAGGCACTGTTTAGCAAAGAGCCTATTTTCAACAAACTGACACAGTAATAGTAGCAGCTTTCCAATATATACTTTGAGGTTCAGCATTTGCCCAAGCTGAATGCTCAGAGCAGCATGAAATAGACAGCACTCATGCCCTGTCAACCTCAGAGATAAGAAATAAACCCGAGGAGAGTTCGAGTCTCCACAGTTTAACTAAAGCACAGCAAGAGAAATGCTTGTAAAAGGTCACTAGGAAACAACAGCAGTGCAGTAATGCTAACATAAAATGCTCAACCTTTATTTAATCTTAATCCCATTATTTTTTTTCCCATCATGACAATAAATCCCACTGATCCAAAGGGATGTATGCTGTCTTCTTCCTGTGACTATGTGTAACAGAATTCTATGGAAAGTACAAATAGATACAGGATGCTTGAGAAGAATTAATTTATGTTTGTGTGCGTATATGCATGCATAAAACCTGCAAAAGTTAAATCTGTTACCAGAGGATGAAAAATAATAAACAGTAAGAAAAAAAAAAAGAAAAAAACCTTACTGAACTGCATTTTTCTTTCTGTTTACACACAGGATTAAAGATTTTTAAGTCAATTCATCTCGTAGATGTTCCAGTATACAACCTCACACATTGATTTTCTTTTCCAGGATCATCTAACAGAAGCAGGATGCTCCTTTTAAAAGATTCTTTCAGAGAAGCAGAAATTAGACTAAAGAAAAAAATCAATATGCACAATTCTTATGTTTCCACATTTATAAATGAATATATAACAGGATCATGATGAAAACTGATGAGTTGCTCTCTAATATAATGACACTTCTTCTCAGAAAAAGAATGTGTATGGACCCTGTTTATTGTTTAATTAATTTACATCATTCTTGATGAGTAGTTGAGAGTGGATGTTACACCAGGTCTTTTGTCACTCTAAGATGTTAAAAACAGGGAACAACCCTCACTCACCATCTTCTCTTTGGCCTTCATTTTACACTTGCATTAAGTAAATTGGGAGGTATTGCTCAAAAATAGCTTCCTCAAGATTTTTCCCATGCAAACTGTAGTTATTCATGAAAGGAATTCAATCCTCCAGATTCAGAGGAGGCAAACTTCTGAGGCAAGAAAAAATGGTACTAATTTCTCCAAATGAACAACCTATACCTTACCCAAGACACTGTATCAGCCTTTTAAAAGTCTTATAAAAATACTAATACCAACAGCAAAAGCTGGGTTTACAACAGTTGAGGAAACACGCAAGGATAGCTGCAGAAAGGACACAGAGGTGTGATTAAAATTTGAGAAATTCAGGTTATAGTTCCATGCTTCACCCATGGTATTACAGTATCTTAAAAAAACTAATTACACACACATATATATATTATTAATCCTATTGCAAGAAACATGTGAGATAATGCACTATGAAATGGTAACAGCTTTAATGCTTATTTGCTCCTCCATAAATTTTCAGAGCCTTGGCACTAAAATGATGAGCCTCATTCTTGCAGTTAAGTCTACATCTCTAAAAACAAAACACCACCCACCTGTTTTCCAGTGCCTTGTCTCCCTCCTCCGCCCTGTCACAGTCACAGATCAGCAAACTTATCTTCGTTGCAAAACTCAAACCTCACTAAGTAAACTAAGTAAAATGGGAAACATCAGAACAAATGTCCTGAGTTAGTGCCTTCAACTAATAAAGGTATTTTACAGTCGACTACTCAAGCTGGGAGAAAAAAAAAACACATCATGGGAAGGCTTAAGGAAAACAATACCAATTGCTCATTATTGTAACATACATAATACAGTCATGTCTTGGTAAGCATCAGCTACAAAAGAACATGTTACATGTGAATAAGCACACCCTTTTCTGTACTTCCCCCACAAGACATCAGTGTGAGCTTCCTACCATTTCCCCCTCCTTTACACTGCTCTTCAGAGAACAGGCAGCTGCACAGAAAAATCACTGAATAATTTGCCAGAACCTACATATGTATATCTGAACCAGACACTTAGCTTATTTTCAGAACCTAAAAGCTTCTACACAAAAATGAACAAATAGATTCCTTCCTTACAAATGACATCAGAGCTGTCAATCCTGTGCATGCCACCTCAACTGTGGTTTCCACAGGTCATCATTTAAGACTTACACCAGAGCAGTGTTAATACAGGCATAAAGAGCAGATCACTAACATTTTCCATGGCATATTTCAAATACAGAGGGTTTTGAAACTGAAAGCTTCCCACAATTGCAGCAAATTGATGTTGACCCCAAGCTGCCTCACAGCTGCTTAGACTGTCTCACCAACACAGGGTCCATCTGCACGACGTGGATGCTCAGTGACCTGGCTTTGAACCCCACTGGGGCTTAGATACCCCACACCTCCTCACCTGCCTGAAATCAAGCCCAAGATTTGCCTTTATTGTGGTCACAATTTCTTCTCTTACCACCTTCCCTAGGCAATCAGGACCCTGACGGAGGCAGCTACTTCCAGCTTTACGTTCCTTCTACAGTTTCTCAAAAAAGTACATTTCATACCTATTCCTTCCAACTCTTTCTAAAACAAAGTTCACACTACCCCATCCCTGAAAACACCTACCTCTCTGTAGACTACTGCCTGCCCCCCACACACATATGAGAACAGTTTAAAAACCTCCCTTCCCGACACACATTTGTCTACTACTCTCATTCTGTCAGTCAAATGAAACTACACCTTTCATCTATATTTTAAAAGATGAGACATGAGAGTAGTAAGGGAAACATCCACCTTTCTCAATAACTTACTCTTCCAAAGTTTAACTTGCCATCTCCTACACATCTGTTCTGTACACAAAAACCTCTCACTCCTCCTGTCTGCAATTTGTTCTGCCAGCCATTTCCAAAAGCACACACCCTCGTGCTACAAGCAAAGCCTTAAAAGAGCTGCTACTTCTCTATACTTAGGCAATCTGTGTAGGAGATTAAAATATATACTATTTTCTAAGGCAAAAGCACTTAAGGATATTTTACGCAACACTCAAAACAGGACCTTCCCTCCTCGCTCCACGTTTATTTACATTGCACTGAACTTTTTGTCAAGTCGAATAAAATGAGGCTAAATATCAAGAACAGTTTTATAATGCTTTTGAAAGCTCTTAAATATGAAACTAAGCTGTTGTACTTGGCCTCATAAATTCCCTTCCCTTCAAATTTGCTGAAAAAATCTGCCCTCAGGCAAGTAAGACTCTGACACTGGGTTCGGGTTATGGCTCCCGAAGAGAAGCACAGCTCAGCTAAGAGAATAGGTGTTTCTGACATAACTGCTGCATATCCCTATCTTAGTAACTTAAATCCTGAAACACTGAAGGACACCTTGTATGTGCTCAGAGCAGACCCAGTATTTGCTGATGCTGTAGGTGGCAACAGGATCTCTTCTACTTTCTCCTAACCTTAGCATCCTCCACAAAAATCTTACAGAAACCAGCAAAGCTGCTACTGCTTTAGTGATGCAATACAAGTCCTTTCTTCTAAAGAAATGGCAGAAGCCTGTAACAGCAGAGTCCTCCTGTGCAGAGTCTATGCAAAAAGTGACAGCAATGGGCTTGCCTTGCTGCAGTTTAGCTCCAGATGTGTCTGCAGTCTGCTGCCATAAATCCCACCACACTGAGAACAAAAAATCCAAGATCGCTAACTGTGTTATGGATGACATTTTTACTTCTTCCAGAAAGCCAGCAAGCTTCCATCTGACATTATTCCTTGACAAAGGAAGGTCTCCAACAAGGACAGTGGAGACTACATCACATTTTTCATGGAAGCTAACCAGGAGTGCCATTTATCTTCATTGCACAGTGCAAACAGCTGAAAACCTAGGGAACAAATCAACAGCACCATATGAAACAAGAGCCTTTCCTGCCTATCTAAATGTATTTACTAGATTCAGAAATTGATAAATATTTAGCAATTACTGCAAGAGAGTGCATTAAAAATTTGCTAGCTGCAGCATTTACAAGAAGTCTGAAAACTGCAAACAATGATGATACACATCAGCAATTCTCTCTTGGTTTTGTTACCATTAAAAATCATGAAGTATGCATCCTGGACCAAAACACACTGACAAGAAAGATGTGCCAAAAAGGCTTTGTTTAGGGGTGTTTTTAAATTTTTTTACACCAGTTTTACTTTCCTTTGCTAATCTGAAATTCCACCATTACCACTTCAGTTAATAAACTGACTAATCAGGGTTGCTTCATGAGGGGAAAGTGGACAAGAACTGTGGCAGTTTTGGATATAAGCACAGAAAAAACAAAACCCATCAATGGGTTCCACACTTTGTTCTAAATCCCTAAGAGATTTCACATAGCCAGTTCTGGAGAGCTAACAGCATACTGCAGCACACCTGCAGCAAAGTAAAAGATCACAGGTGCTGTGTCACAATATAAAAGGCTGGGTCATGGCATCCTGGGTGTCTCTAAGAGCAAGAGCCAGCTGCTGCCTCAAGAGCCTCAAGGCTCATGTGTCCACTTATCCCATTCATTTCTTCTCTCCTGTTCCACGTGTCATGAACCAGTTGCTCCTTCTTCAGATCAACGGGCAAGAAAGCTTCCTTGGTCAGTCTGGAATTGCTTGGTCTAATAAAAAGAGGTTATCTGTCCACAAACCTTGCCTCATTGGAAAGATACATTCATCAAAGGTAGCATTCTTAGCAGCTGACTATGGAGCTCCTTGCCAGGACTGATTAGACACAGACTAACTGGTCAGAACAAAGTTCAGGACACACCTGTACAAGAAAAGGCTTTTGTTTGATAGCAGCAACAGAAAGCACCTCTGCTAAATGCAGAGCCCTGTATCACCATGCACCCAGGCTGAAAGTCAGCACTTACACAGGAATCCTACACTCTTCCACCATTTTGTCTCACTTGTAGACACAAACCGAAAGATAAGAGTCAGGGCTTGAAAAATCTGCCTGCCTGCAGCAAGTGATGAGAGGGATGAATAGGCTGAGCTGGCTTAATTAACAGAAGCCAGTAAATATTCTGGAAGAGGAGTCAGAGGTGCAGCAAAAGCCACATCCATCCTGTGCATGTAAGGAAGTCTGGAAGGAGGAGAAGCAGGTCTGTGCACACACAGGAAGGCTGGCCTTCCTCTAAGCATGACTTGACAGCAGGAGGAGGAATGGATTCATTTGGGGTAGTAGGCAATGGAACAAATAAAATTATAGGCATGTTGTCACAAACAGCCAACTATACCCACACCTCCTCTACCTCAATGAAAAGTAATCCTTTCATTGCTCAGAACAAGTAAAATTTTTTTTCAGTAGATCAGCATCCAAATTTCTTACCTGAGAACACAAATGGGATTTGAAATGAAGTTCTCCCAAACAAGAAAGCAAATATTTTGATATTGATTCTGTGCATAGGCAAGATGACTAACTATAAGAAAGAAATATTTTGTCTCTGCTTTTAGTAGCTTTTTATTGATGCACTGAACATTTCTGAACCGAAAGGAGAAAGTCACCTAGCATCAGAAGATGAAGAGATTCTTGTGCCTGATGAAATATTTGAAGACTCAGGGACAGATTACTTCAGTGCAATGTGCTTGGGTAAGTCCAGAACCAGGAGTCAAATCCTGTACCACCTTATGGAAGCTGATGTACACTGAAAGGTTTTTGCTTTACAAACCTGACACCATCAGTCCTTACAAGTTTCTGTAAACTACATCACAAGAAATTCCCTAAGACCCCAAACTGTTTACTCAATGACTGTCACTCAAGTTCTACCTACAAATAAATATGTATATTTATTTCACTGTTTCCTAATAACAGCACTTTGTACCTGCCAGACAATGCTGAAACCACCTTTTTGCTGAATGACACAAATTGGGTCTATTCTGGCAAGGCTTGAAGTAATGGACTAGATTATACAGCTAGAAGCAAATAGGGGTGGCTGGATGCATTCAAATCTAGCTGCAGTTAAAGACAGCTTTTAGCAGCTGAACAGTTACTCCATATTCCTTTAACAGCTTTCTTTCTTGGGACCTTTCAGTTGTACAATTTTATGAAGGATGGTATAACATAATCAGCCTCAAACGTTGCTTCTCAGAATCAGATCCACCAGTTCTCGGCCATTGGGATTGAAGGTTGGAATAGGAAAATCACATCTTCCAAGTGCTACCTTATGCAATAGGAGTTTTGACCAGAATTTCTCAAGATGTGTGCACCACCAGGAGATATCTGGATTCACTTCAGTGCAAAACAACCATGAGAAAACCATCTTGAGGACTATTGCCCCCCTACTTTTCTGAGTCTATAACTTAGCGTGTATCATACTGCACCACCGTGGTAAGCAGTAGTTGCAGTGAAGACTAAGAGAACATTCCTCAGCCTATTTGTTTTCTGCTACATTTGATTTTCAAAGAGCTCTTTGATATGGTGATTCTCTATTTCTGAGAAGTAATGCCTGAAGCTGAGGTTAAATAGCATGGAATGCATTTTCTTATCCTTTCCACCTTTTTCCTCTCCAGTCTCCTTGCCTCCCCTGCAGCTGGGGCAAGAAAAATTTAAGAGCTCCTTTGGCCCTCTGGGCTCCTGCAGGAGGCATGGGCTGGTGAGAGGTCAAATCTTGCAGCAGTCCATTTGATGGGCCCTGTCTCCTCCTTAGCATCATGCTTTTCTCCCTCTCTGCTCCCAAGACTGAATGGCACGGGGTGAGCTCTGCTGGAGCACAGAGTGCAAGAATTAATTGCTACACTGAGTTCAATTATGAAGCTGGAGCAAGGAGCAGGCTAGAGCATGGGAATATGCATATATGGAAGATATACCCCAGTCTTCTATCCAATCTCTAACTCCTGTAAATGTGGGACTCTAGGAAGCATATTGTATGCTTGCTGTGATCTTACATCCCATCCTTACTGCCTTTTTCTAGCCACCAGGGAAGAGAACAGTGAAGGAGATACTGTTTCTCTCACTAATGTGGCCATCCTTACGACTTTGTAGACAGGGATGAGTGGATGAGAATAGAGAAGCAGGAAAACACCATCGAAGAGGAAAATAAAAAGCCAACTTATAAAATTTCAAGGATTAACCAAGTAGCATGCCAGTTTATCAATAGCACAGATGCACCATTATCAGCAAGTAGACAACAGCAGGTCTATGCATTGCAGGGGGTTTCATCAACACAGAATTCACTGGTCTTCCAGGAACACCACTGTGCTATTTTAAACACCTTTGCAGTTGCTACATGGCCTGTAAGCTTGTCACTATGCTTTAGGGAACATTCATTACAAGGACCCTTGGTCGCATGAAGACTTCCCTTACAGTATTCAGTTTGTCTTCAGCACTACAAACAGACCAGCCATGACAAAAATTGGATTTGAAAGCGACTGTGCTTGTACTGTGTAACATGACTTTCAGTTCCATTCACACATGACTTGAACAACTTCATCACAGATTAAATACATTAAAATTCAAAGGTAGGCTACTTATTCTTTTTATGACGTCCATTGGCAGTATGAAACTTAAAGGAAAATTGGATACAGGTGGTGACTATTATAAGAACAGATATTACAAACACCTCAGAGGGAAAAAAACCAACCAACAACCCAAAATGGAAAACATACTGCAGGGTGGGGGGAGATGCAAAATTGTCCCTAGGTTCTAAAAATTATTTTGAAAACTAAACTCTACCCATGCCTCAATCTGTGCAGTTATTTCTGTTTCAGATTTTCCTTTGGTTCTGTAACTTAATGCCATAAAAATGCAACTTTCTGCATCATACATTCTCTAAACAGTTTCTCTTCTATGCATTACTCAAATATTCTCATGCAGAGCCATAACCTGGCCCCAGCAACCCATGAAACACATCCTGGACCACAGCCTTGCAATCCAGCATCCCCATCCCAAACCTCAGCAAAAACCTATTTGTGCCAAAGGAAGGTTACCCATTTATTTCACTGCACCATTAAACCACTTCCTATGACTACTGAAAACTGCCATGTTTACTTTTAACCACAGCACTTAGTGCTACCAAACCCAGGAAACATAATGGAAATACTTACATCTATTAATAGACCGCTAAGCACATGAGGAAAAGATGCCCTGTGGTAAAAGTACTGGTACTAAAAGTCAAGAAACTAAGTATAAAAGTAAAGCCTTACTCTCTCTGCCCTTCAGGAGAGGGAAAGGAGAATTAGCTCGCCCACCATTTATCTTGGAAGTCGTAATTGGCTCACTGTTTCTCAACATTTTAAGAGACACCACAGCTTAATAGACCGCTAAGCACATGAGGAAAAGATGCCCTGTGGTAAAAGTACTGGTACTAAAAGTCAAGAAACTAAGTATAAAAGTAAAGCCTTACTCTCTCTGCCCTTCAGGAGAGGGAAAGGAGAATTAGCTCGCCCACCATTTATCTTGGAAGTCGTAATTGGCTCACTGTTTCTCAACATTTTAAGAGACACCACAGCACATTCCAGCCCCTGAGGTCTCTCTTTCCCTTGACACAGAGTTGGTCTGTACATACACACACAGATGTCACATTCAACACAAACAAGAGAATGAAAATAACTGGTAAGATGCAGGAAAGTCACCACTGACAGAAGAAAGAAAGCACTTCCCATTAGTTGATACCACCCTCCAAGGAAAGGGCAACTAAACTCCTTTACTTAAAATATGTAAAATCACAGTAATGATGTGTAGATTCACACTGCAATATTTTTCTATTTTCCCTTTCATGACAAGAGGAAAGGTCCTGCTTGGGTGAAGTGCCATGCAGTGAACTTAGTAGCATGAAAAAATATTTTTGTTTCATGTGACTGAGTTTTTTCAAAATTAAGTTTATTTTACTCACAATATAATTGCATATTGGAAGTTTATTCCAACTCAATAATCAAAGCTCATTTATTTAGACTGGAGTGCTCTTCCAGCTATCACTTGATCTGTTGCTTAAGTGAAAAAGCATCAGATCTGTCCTGGGTATGGCAGGGGAGAACCCCTTCAGCACTGCTGGAGTTCCAAACCCAGGCATGCTGCAGCACCTGAGGAAAATTTGTATCTTTCTTTTTTGATCAAAGCCACATTAAAAATTTCAGTATTCACCCACAAGCAAAATTAATTGCAAACTATTAAATATTTGAATGAACATTTTGCTGAAGTAAAGAAGAGGCCTGCTAGCTTCTGCTTGGCACGAGACAAGTAATGTGATCGGTTCCTATGGATTGAACTGAGCAAGGCAAACTTCCAGATCTTACCTATGGGAAACAAAACCACAACACCTCCTCCAGCATCTGGCATCAAAACAGACAAAACAATCACATATACCAGTGGTACTACTGTTTCCTTGAAGACATTTTGAGATGCTTTTACAGTGGCATCCACAAACTGATACATGGTACCATGTATTTTTATCCACACAACCGTTTGAATCCTTTCAAAACCTTGGGTAGAACTGATAAATTCTAGAGCCTCATTTTATCTATTAAAATCACTGCTAGGAAAAAGGAGTATCTAAGAGAAACTATTCAACCAAGAAAAGTAGATTTATGAAGCATCACATACTTTCTGCTTCTAAAATGGTTGGATGCACAATACATCAATGATGATGCTAAGGTTATGGGGCATAAACCCCACTTTTCTTTTTGTGCAAGCAAGTGCTATGAAGTGCCAACACAGAAGTCACCTCAGACTAAAATGCTCATCATATCAAACCAAATTAATACCTATTCAGTGGACTCATCCTCTCGGAAGGCAAAGCACACAGGAATGGCTTTACAAAACAACACATGTAATTATTACTGAATTATTACCGGAATTATTATTGATTTCAAAAGCTTGGACAATTTCACCTATTTCTGTACTCAAAATACAGAACAATTAGTTTTCAGATTTTTCACAAACCAGAAAAGGAGGATCCGAATGTCCAAGACTGCACCAAACATTTATTCACTGTTGTAATGAAAAATACTAAGTTCAAGAAGTTAAATGTCACATAATGCACAGTGAACAATCTCTTCTGTTAAATTGTTACAAGAAATTCAGTGCAACACTATGTTTTTCCAATTGGTCCAATGAGAAAGCACATAGCTGTAATTCTGGAACACTAAGTTGCATTTTCTACCTTGTAAGGGAATCAATTTAGCAAAAGAAACAAACAGAAGTTTGCTACTGGCAACTTTGTACCAAGAAAAATAACATGAAACCACAGTGAAAAAACAAACTTTGGCAGTGAGAAAAACAGTTTAAAGCAAAATTACTTCTAAGCAAACAGCTACCACAAGCAACTGTGCAAACACTGCACAGCATCAGGAATGACTCCCATATTCACCACTGCTTTGGACATTCTCACTGAAAAGCTGCTAGAAGAGAAAAGATGAGTCTACCTGATGTGTTGCTAAAGTTTACACAAAGATCACAGAAATGCTTCATCAATCTCAGCAAAATAGACATTTGTCTGCAGCACCTCTATACCACAAGAATAATCAGCTTCCTCTTGATCAAAGGAAAACAGACACAAACACATGAAAGCAGTAGCAAACACTTTCAGATATTCAAGCACAAAAGAAAAATTGATGCCCCAGAATTTAGGGCAAAACATTTCCACACAGTTTGATCTGGCAGTTGGCAAGCAAAGATGATGTGCACAAACAACACATTAAACAAAAAGAAGCACAATACTTCACATCACAGACAACATGGATATTAAATAGTTAAGGAAAAATGTAACTACTGTGGATAATTTATTTCAGAGTTATGGGAAGAAAATTAAGAAAACTGAGATTTGACCAACAGGCATTTAAAAATATTAGTTCATTAGCACTGCAGAAAGCCTGAAAGGTATATGCATTATGTATGTACATACACAGAACATAGAAGACGACTCAAAACCAGAAGTAATTTCATATGAAACATTTGGATTACTATTTAACTGCAACAAGAAGTACTTTACTAAAATTATTCCAACATTTGGACCTGCAGAGAGTGCTGGGTGCTAAGGTTTTAGGGTCTTGACAGCTTTATCATACAAATGAATAAAACCCCAAACGTGTACTCTCTAAATGACAGACATAACATCTGTCAGATATGCTACAGTCTTTTAAATAACATTATCATCTTGAGGGGTTTGATTTTTTCCCATTTTAATGGTTAGATAGATTCCTCTTTGTGAAACCCACTTAGCTCTTATCTTTACCCAGCGACATATCACCATCATTAATCATTGTGGAGATAAAACACAGTGAAATGTATTTCTAAATACCCTATCTAAAGTCAGCCCAGGGTAATGCTATGCTGTAAAGTGCCTCTGTGACTACCCAAGATCTCTAGTAAGCTGCTTGAACACAAGTATATTAGGAAAACTAACACATACCATGTTCCTACATGCACTAATTCCAGCCACAGGAAATACACAGGTAATATATCAAGTTGTGATGGCAATACCAAACATGAGTCAATTACAGAAAAATAACTCAGAAATTATGTGTCATAAACTATGTAGATTTAAAAAAACCTCCATAGCAATACCCACAGAACTTTACTTTCAATTACTCCAATAACCTTGGCTGAAATATAGCACTACTTCTCCTTCCATGATTTAAGCATATTATCCTCTCAGCCAGCAGAAGATATCCACAAGAAAGTTGAATCTGAGCGTGTAATACAAGTGTGTTTAACACACTTACTGACCACAATACACTGAGAGCTCAGTATAACCTGTCACACACATCACCCAAAAGGTAATGATATCAAACAGGACCTAAAAGACACACAGACCTCACAAAACCTGAAGTTACCAGGCTGAGAACAACTGTGACAGCCAGCTAAAGAAGGAAGATAGAAACAGGGAGGAGACAACTGGGGTTGGTTATTACTCAGTGCAGTTAGCATTCCCAATATTTGCATTAGTTTCTTGATCAGCTTTATCTCCCTCCAACCTCTACAGTCATTATTTATAAAAATTCCACAAAATAGTACTTTCCAAAACCAAAACAGCACTACACAAATGGATATAGAACTCAAACTGAGAATAACTGGTTCTAGGATCTGCTCAGCAGCTTGAGCCAGTCACAAATGAAGGGCTGAGAACTGCAATGCCCTATCAGAGAGTTGGTGCAAAAACAGATTTCATGAGGAGAGGTTAAGATAACCAAAACACACAAGAGCCAAACAAGCTACTCAACAATACTGTCACCGGGACCTTCTGGCAGAGGTGAAAAAAGGAAACCAGATTTTTTTTTTCTAATCACCTGAATAGCCCAGAATTAAAAGCCTTGCTTTGAAAACTCTGCAGCCATAAAATGCATTTGTAAGTGAACGACAGATATAAATAAGATTTTAAAAGCATTTCCCCTATCAGTTTTGCTCCACATATATTAAATTACTCATACTGAAGAAAGTTCTAATTGTATTTTATTTATTCATGAGATTAAAAAAGCCTTACTACATAAATCTTCATACAATATCAGCATGCAGGATACATAGTTTCATTTACATTAAATATGTACATGCTTCTTCAATTAGTATGTCTAGAAATTTTAAAAGCATTTCCCCTATCAGTTTTGCTCCACATATATTAAATTACTCATACTGAAGAAAGTTCTAATTGTATTTTATTTATTCATGAGATTAAAAAAGCCTTACTACATAAATCTTCATACAATATCAGCATGCAGGATACATAGTTTCATTTACATTAAATATGTACATGCTTCTTCAATTAGTATGTCTAGAAATAATTGCCTAATAAAAAGGCATT